>NW_007251720.1:103030-155470 GCF_000164805.1 Carlito syrichta
CCTGCTGGGCTCCGGCGATCCCTCCGCCTCAGCCTTCTGAGCAGCTGGAACTACAGGTGTGTGCTACCACGCCTGGCTAATTTTTTGATTTATTGTATAGATGAGGTCTCGCCAAATTGCCCAGGCGGGTCTCAAGCCTGCAGACTCAGGCAATCTACTCACCTCAGCCTCCTAAAGCGCAGGATTACAGGCTGAGCCACCAAGCCCGGCTTGCTTCAGGTTTCAAAGAGGACATTTGCGAAAGGCTATCCTGGGCCTGGTGTGTACCCCCGTCCCCCGCTGGTGGAAAAAGAACTGGGAAACCCCTAGACTTGCACTCTCCCCACCCCTTCTTTGCTATCTTATTTTAATGGCAAGGAGTAAAATCAGGTTTAATGTATTTTAACAGCTTTAATGAAATCTAATCGGCACACACACCATGCAGGTCACCCATTGCAGTATGCAGTTCCCTGGTTTTTAGTGTATTTGCAGAGTCGTGCAACCGTCACCCCCACAGTCAACTTTAGAACATTTTCAAACCCGTGAGCAGCCACTCCCCAGCACCCCCCAGCCCACGGCAGCCACTGATCTGTCTTCTTAGATTTGCCTGTTCTGGGCATGTCATACAGATGGGACCTTCACTTTCTGATGTGTCCAGAGGCCAGCAGCACAGGTCAGAGGAAGGAGGCCTCTGAGGGATGCAGCCCACCTGGATGAGAACAGAGCTGAAGTCTAGGCTTCTGGCCCAGTGTGCTCCACCTGGCTTTGAGAGGAGCACAGAGCGGCTTGTCTGAAACCACATGTGGGTCCTTTTATTTTATTTATTTATTTATTTGAGTTGGGGTCTCACTCTGTTGCCCAGACTGGAGTGCAGTGGCACGCTCCTGGCCACCGCAGCCTCAACCTGCTGGGCTCCGGCGATCCTTCTGCCTCAGCCTTCTGAGTAGCCGGAATTACAGGCGCGTGCTACCATGCCCTGCTGATTGTTTTTGATTTATTGTAGAGTTAAGGTCTCGCCAAGTTGCCCGGGCGGGTCTCGAACCTGCGGGCTCTGGCAATCCTCTCACCTTGGCCTCCCAAAGTGCTAGGATTACAGGCTGAGCCACCGAGCCCAGCTTGTGGGTCCTTTTAAAAGGATTCAGTTTAGCTGCACATTCCGGAGCTGCTGGTAGCCACAATCCAGATGCTCTCAGAATCCGGGGTTTTTTCTTTCTTCTCCTATTTTTAAAAATAAACTTTTAGGCCGGGCTTGGTGGCTCAGCCTGTCGTCCCAACACTTTGGGAGGCCTAGGCGAGTGGATCGCCTGAGCCCATGGGTTTAGACCAGCCTGGACAACTTGGTGAGACCTCATCTCTACAATAAAATAAAATTTAAAAAATAGCCAGGCGTGGTCACACATGTCTGTAGTTCCGGCTACTCAGAAGGCTGAGGTGGAAGAATTACCTGAGCCCAGGGGTTTGAGACCAGCCCGGGCAACTTGGCAAAAACCTCATCTCTACAATAAATAAAAAATGAGCCAGGCATGGTAGCGTGCACCTGTAGTTCCAGCTACTTGCAAGGCTGAGGGAGAAGGATCGCTGACACCCAGCAGGCCGATGCTGGGGTGGCTATGAGGGTGCGTGCTACTGCATTCCAGCCTGGGCGAAGGAATGAGACCCTGACTCAAAAAAATAAAAATAAAAATAAGCTTTTATGGAAAGAGTGTTAGAGATGTGTGCTTCCCTCCTGGACCTGCCTTGGTGGCACCCTTTAAAATTCTTGTCAGGTGGGAGCACGTAAGAGCCAAGAGTGCACACCCAGAGCCTGCCCTGAACCCAGAGATCTGTTGCTTCTCAGTTGTGTGACCTTGGGCGAACTGCTTAACCTCTGCCTCCGTTTTCTCACCTCCAAGATGTGGACAAACATAGTGCCTACCTCATAAGATTGTATGAGGATCGAATGAGTGTATGCATCCTAGATGTCTAGAAGACTGCCTGGCGAATACGGAGTACCATGGACATTAGCTGTTAGTGTTGTCGGAGACTCTTAATTGTGAATTCCTGCTGGCCCTTATTTTCCATTGGGGGAGGGTGGGCAGTAAAAGGAGAGACTGCTGTTTGTCGGTAAACGTGAACACATGACCTTGATTTTGGTCTGCTCTGCTTATTAATCCATGCTAATCTGAACCAGTGAATGTGTAGAGTGATTGTCTTCTTGCAGAAGCCCAGTTCCATGTTCATGATAAGATGATTCTGTTCTGAGCACATTTAAGTGTTTGCTCAGGTGGGGACTGTCACCACGGTTCTGTCTGTCCTGTGGTGCCCATCCCCCGTGGTGCCTCTTGCCCCATCTCCTGGCCTGCCTGGTCCTGGCAGCCCCACCCAGGTGACCCTCCTTCCTTTGTACCTGGTGGTTCTCAACAAAGAATGCTCGCAGACAAATATAAAGCACTATATATAGAAAATGCTGAATTAAGTATATTCTTTTGTCTGCCCAGTACAATTAATAGCCTCCTTCAAGAAAGAGTTCTTTTCTTAAACTTCCAATGGCACTGAGCACTGACTATTCAACACTAGTTACACCAAATTGACTCTTGAGAAAAATCAACTTGCTTACAAAGGATTTAAGAAGTTTGCTGCTAAGTATGTAAGCGTTTTCCTTATGGCACAGATCTTATTAATTTACTGTGCAAGGCCCTTTTAAAATGGCTCATGCAAGGGTCACCTTCAACCCTGCCTGTTCCAAATGTACAGTCCAGATGGATGAAGAGCTGATCAAATAGTGGCCCATGACTGAGGGTGGGACTGTTTCTGGTCTGTAGGCATGTACGGTGGTGGTGGGGGATGGCAGGGGAGTGGCTCCCTGTGGGGAGAACTGTTGTCATCCTTGACAATTTGAGTGGTGACAGTAGCCGTTGGATTTTTAACAAAGCAAGATTTTTCTCTAAACTTCTGAAACCATCCAAAAAGATCTTGAAAGGGGCTGCCCTTCAGCAGTCTTAAGGCAACACAACCTCCAAATCTGAATTTAAATTTGGGGCAAGCTAGCAATCTGTATCCCGTAGATTGGTACTCAGCACCAACGTGTGGCCAGAACCGATTCAGGCAGAAAAACAACAGTGAGACACTGTCAGTCCTGGAACCGATGAACTTACAGTCCGTAGTGACAAGACCTCTAACCCAGCAGTGAACAACATGCTGGTGGATGTGTGAGAGCTTAGTTGAGAGGAATTCTAAAGAAGAGATACTCTAGATCCCGAGTAGTCAGGAAGGACGGACTTGAGCCAGGGCTGGACAGCAGCATTTAGCTGTGCTTAGGGAGGTGGGCCTTCCTGCGGCTGGAGCTTACCTGAGCAGGCCAGGTCACCTGAGCAGGCCGGAGCATGGTGCTGGAGGTGGATGTGTTCGTGACGAGGGAGCCACGGCCCACCTGCAGGGAGGAACCATCCTCAGGTGGCCCTACAGGCTGTGTCCTTGCTCCCGTGCCTGTGGCACCCACCCTCATCCCCTCTGGCACTTCCGGCGTCTGCTAACCAGTAGCTTCTTTGCAGCTCAACCGCCCCCCACCCCGGAGCCCACCCGCATGGGGCAGGAGCCTGAATGAGCCTGGACGTCCATGGTAGAGTCGTTCTCTCCACAGTAAAGGTCCTAGTTTGCAAGCTGAATCCACCCACAGAACCAACCTACCTGTAGACCCCGTTCTTCTGTCGCAGCTCTGTACTTTCTCCTCTTCTTCACAAGGCACTCTGCCCTGTTTTGTGGCTCTGCAGGTCCCCAAGGGAACGGACCAGAACTGGGCCCAGAAGCTCTATGACCGGCACACCGGCAGCCAGCACTTCCAGAAGCCTCGCATGTCCAACACGGCCTTCATCGTCGTCCACTTTGCAGATAAGGTGGCCCTCCTCCTTGTGGGCGTGGGTGCTCCACTGGCCCCCGTAGGGACTCCGGGGCTCTGGGCCAGGGGCATGCCCTTGCGATTTAAGTGGCCTGGAGTCTTAGATAAGCTCATTCCATCCTTTCTGACCACACCTGTCTCAGGACACCAAGCTGTTGGCTCAGGAATGACCTCACAGAGTACGGCAGCTGCCCAGTCGGGTGTGTCATGCGTGTTTCGGAGGGCTCTCTGGGGAGGCCAGCAAGGGAGGAGGTCAGAGTCCACCTCCTGGAGCTCGAGAGAAGAAAGGGAGGTGTGACAACGAAAGCGTGGGTGGTTTGGCTTCTTCGTGGAGCCGGGTCGCTCTGCAGTGGCTCATTTCCGTGAAGGGTGTATACGTAGGAGTTTTCCAAAACTTTTTGTCTGCTGTGCACCAGCCCCGTGTTTCTCAGATGGTAACGTGCATAGACGTCATCGAGGGTCTTGTTAAAATGCAGATCCAGTGGGCCTGGGTACGCCTGAGAAGCCTTTTTTCATGGGAACTCCCTTTAGGACAGTATTTTCTTCCACAGAATGAATGCTCAGTTCCCACTGTGCAAACCCTGCACACTACTGGGTTTGCATTGTAAATGGGAACATTTGTGTGTTTCCTATACTCACAGCTCTTTTCAAAAAGAAAAGAGATGGACGAGATGAATGTTCTCAAGAAGCTTCTGAGAGAGCCGGGTTGGGGTGCCCACTAAAGACTTTCTGTCTCCGTTTCTGTGGCCCCAGGTGGAGTACCTCTCAGATGGCTTTCTGGAGAAAAACAGAGACACGGTGTATGAGGAGCAGATCAACATCCTGAAGGCCAGCAAGGTAGAGGGCATCAGAAGGGGGGAGTCGAGCAGGGGTGTCCGCAGCCATGCAGGGCACGGTGGTGTCGGCCCACTCAGTGGGAGGCAGAGGTGCTGGGTGGAGCGATGAAGGCGTTTGCTGGCTGTCATTTGAGGGGGGTCTGATGGAGGGAAGAAGGTAGGAGGCAGGGGTGGGTCAGAAGGTGGGGAGAGATGCCTGCTGACAGGGGCATGGGTGCCAGAGGGGACGGGGGAGAGGCAGCGGTGACAACGGACGTGTGGCTGGGTGTCCACCAAGTCACCTGACCTTGTCTCCTGCCTGCAGATGTGACGCTGTTTGAACCCCTTCCTATCTAGCGCCTGTGTGTGTCATTTGTTTAGCTATCTGTGGAACCTCTCTAGGAGCAGAAACTTGAAATCCGTAGAATGGGAGGTGGGGCTAAAGGAACACTTAAGCCCACTGCTTTGGCCTCTTTCTGTTATGACCAGAGTTTCAGTGTTTTCCTTCTTGAGAGCATAGCAGAAAGATAGCAAGTATTGTGTCCATTCTACAGGGAGAGGAAATAAGGCACAGTTCCCCCAAACACACATTCACTAAGCACCTGCCTTGTGAGGTCCTGCCTGATACACACTGTTTTCACACCAAGATGAGCCAGACGGGCTCCACCCTCCAGGGCGTCCCTCCTAATGGCCTATGAGTGGGTGGAAAAAGACACACACGTATAACTGAAAGTTGTGAAGGGATGGGGGTGGGGCCTGTGCAGCCGGGGAGCTCCCACACTGTGTTCTAAAAGGCTGACTCTGATGTAGACGCCGTTGCTGGCTGCAGCCCTGCAGAGGACACCGAGAGAGACTTCCCAGGGTTTAGGAGGCTTTCTTCCAGACCACATGATACTGAGCTCACTGCAGGGGCCTAAAAACACTATAGAAAGGGCAGATTAATTTCTCCTTGTGATAAACTTTAGATGAATGCAATAGGTCAAGGTGATAGAGTAGAGAAAATACACCCAGCAAAATGGACTCAGGGATGTAAAGACCAGTAAACCCCGTCGCGTCACATGACGAGGGGCTTAGGGAGGATTTGAGTCAGCAGCAGCATGTGGCCTGCCTGAGACAGATCCCTGCCAGGGGTGATCGCTGAGTATCTGGAACATCAGGGCATCAGCCATCACTCGGGCCTGTCGGCTCTGGGCAAATGGGAATGTCGTTTTGGAGTTAGTGCAAGGTTGACTAGTTCAGCTCCCAAGGCTTCCAGGTCTGCAGTCCAGGGTGGTTAATGTGACTCTTTCCGTTTTCACAAGGGTGGGGGTGGAAGAGAAGCCACAAGGGAGAGGGAAAGAGCAGGCGGGGGTTAGGTGGTTGGAGCCCTGGGAGTGCTTTGCTCCTCGTGGTTCTCAGGGTGCCTTGAGGCCAGTGGCCACAGTCAGTTTGACCGTGGCCTGTAGGGCTGGGAAGCTGTTGTCTTGGTAAAAGTTTCTCCTTGTGAGGGGTGAGGGGAAGAGAGTTGGGCACTTTTAATTAAATATAGAGTTTGGTTCTGCCATGGTATTGGTTTTTGAGTGATTCTCAGGGATTCCAGAATCTGAAAAAGAGCTTTGCCATTAAATTACTCTTGTACTCGCTCTCCAGAAGATCTTTTATTAGTAGCTCAGCTTTTTCCTCCTTTATTTATTTATCTATTTATTTATTTATGAGTTGGATTCTCACTCCATCACCCAGGCTGGAGTCCAGTGGTATACTCATGACCACCTCAGTGTCGACCTACTGGGCTCAGGCAGTCTTTCTGCCTCAGCCTTCCAAGTAGCCGGAACTACAGGTGCACGCTTTCACGCCCAGCTAATTTTTTTATTTTTATTATAGAGGTGAGATCTTGCCAAGTTGCTCTTCTCAAGCCAGGGGCTCAGGCAATCTGCTCACCTCAGCCTCCCAAAGTGCTGGGATTACAGGCTTGAGCCACCGCGCCCAGCCTCCCCCTTATTTTTATTTACCAACTTTACTGAGTATTTGTGTAGTGTATAGTGGTAACCAACACATAGAGTTAACCTCATGGACCTTAGTGAAAAAGATATACAGTTTAATTACAAATACAAATCGTGGTGATGCTAAGAAGGTCAAGAGGAAGGGGCTATGGAAAAGAATAACAGGGCATGCTCAGGGCTCCCCAAGTCATTTGCTAGGAAGATTCACAGGACTCAGCAGGGAGTGTTATACTCATGGCTGTGATTTATGGTGGCAAAAGGAGACAAAACAGAATCAACAAAGGGTAAGGTACATGGGGTGAGGTCAGGGGAGACCAGGCACAAGTATCTGAGAGTCCTCTCCTGAGGAATCATACAGCGTGCTTGTAATTCCCCAAAAGTGAGCCATGTCAGTGCTTGTGAAATGCCCAGGGAAGGTTGCCCAAGCCTAGGTAGCCAGGGTTTTTGAGGTCAATATGTAGGCACCCATTTTCCCATCATGAACCGAAATCCCAGACTCCCAGAAGGAAATCAGGTATTCAGTGTAAATCATTTTATGTGCATGGACAGTTTAGACACAGTGACTTGTTCATATCAGGAAATGGTGAAAACCCTGCTGAAATCCAAGTTCCCAGACGCCAGCCAAGAGTTGAGTCACCTTTCTGAGGATGGAGGTCTTGGGCCTGCTGTTAGCTCCTCTCTGTATGGGGATATCATGTTAGATTTGGGCTACTACATTTTATTAGAAATTAAATATGAGTTTATACAAATTTAAAGTGTATAAATATGTAGAATGAGTTCCCTGTCCCACTCCTGACTCATATTTTGATGAATTCCTATTCTACATGTTGACACATTGTTTTAAGATTGAAAGTGTCACATATATTCATAGTCCTCTGTAATTTAGTTTTTCACTTACCATTATATCTTGGCTATCCTTGCACATGAGTGCACATCTCTTTCTTTTCTTTTTTTTTAAATAGGTTTTGCTATCTCAAATAATATAGCAATGAATGCCCTTTATGTATATCTTTGCACACTTGTGTAATTATGCCTTTTGGGTAAGGTTTTAGTGTGGAAATGATGATTCAAAGAGTGTGCACATCAAAAGTTTATAGATGCCACTAAATTGAAGGACAACTTAGGTCTGTGATCTGCTCTTGGAATGCAGCCAACTTCCTTCTTCTCTCTCAGGCACCTACCACTTTTCTAGCTTTCCCCTTTACCAGCTAAATTTTCTAAAGAACCAGTGATCCTACTGTCACCTGGTCTCCATCCCAGCAAACCTCCTGCGATGCTGTGACAGTGACCAGCAGCACTAGATGACCAGAAAGGGCTCTGGGTCACACAACCTAGTGGGAGGAGAGCTGGGAACCATCCTGAGCCCCTCGCAGCCCATTTCTGATGTCCTAGAAGATGGAAAACAAAGATCAACACTAGATGCCTATAAACTCACAGATGAGCTATACATAGGCTACAGCTCAAATCAGACTAATTCTAAGCACGCTTTAAGTCATTTGGGCAGATAGGCGTGTCTGGCAGCACCTGTCATTTTAGCATTTTTTAAGCCCATTGTTTACTGAGCTTTCTAATTTTCTTTAAATGTTTTAGTTTTCACAGTAGCCCTATGATGCATACGTTTATAACTTCATGTCGAAGATAGAAAAATAAAGACCTGGAAAGATACAAGGTCTTATATCATTACATTAAAAATTTTAATGCCTAACTTTCTACTGGTTTTCATCTCACTTAGCACAGTTAAATCTCAAATTCTTTGTGTAATCTCATAATTTTACTTCAAGTACTTTCATTTTATGGGTGACTATTAGCTTTTTTCCTTTGTATGGCATCCTTGATATTAACAAATTGTTGTGAATAATTAAGCATTATGACATAGAAGACATGTACTTACCCTACCAGCCAAAGGGATGTTTGAAGAGCTCCCACCAAGAGCAGGGAACTGCCACAGTGTTAATGAGAAAGTAATTAGTAAAGCCAGTTACATGCCTAAGTGATTGTAATGTGGCTAATTGCTTTCTCAGCTATCAGAGAGCTCTAAATAGACTAAAGTAAAGACCTGCCTCTTAAAACATGACTTCAAGTTATTAACAGACTCATTTGCTTTACAAAATAAAGGACAGAGGTTTTTCCCTCCCAGTTTTTATTTTTTATAAAAAAGGGATGCTTTATCCACTGGGGGGGGACCTTAAAAGGAGAACGTTTCCCTCCCAAGAATTCCTGTTCCAGGCCACCACTGCACATGGGTCCGAGGGACAAGTGATAGGTCAATGTTTAGGCTGGTACCTGCCAGGCAGTGAGGGAGCCCTGGGCCGTGTTCCTGGGCTCCGGGCAGGTGGTCCTGATGCTATCGTCTCACTCCATCCCACCAGAAGGGATTCGAGACCAGTGTGGTCCAGAGACTGCATTGGTCCAGAGCCAACTGCCCCGAGTGGGCATGCTCCCCGGGGTCCAGGCGTCACAGTGGAGCAGCTCGGACAAGGCCTCAGAGACAAGGCACTTCCCCTTTCTCCTCCATGGCTTGTCTGCTGCTCAGCAAGAAGCGGCAAGAGCACATGTCTGTTGCTTTCCACACTGACGTGTTCCTTAAAGGTTATGCACATGTCCTGTTTTGAGCGAGTAAGTCTACTTTTCAAAAAGCATATTTATTTTTAGATTTGTTTTATGTAGGTACTTTATTGAGACAGTGATACTATATAAAATGCTTGTTCGTAAATGTGCTTGGAGTCTTTCCTGCTTAAGGTGTTATATGTGTAGATGAAAAGTTTCTACCAATATTTGGAATAAACATGTATGTTTATGTAAGAGAGGTATTTTTAGTTGATGAAATAATCATTATCCTCCTTCTAGGGCAGGAGAGTCCATGTTTGTAATCTTCCAAAAGTTGAAGTGCTGGAACTTTTCCTCCAAAGCCCATTTAAAACCCTCTTAACAAAAAATTTGTTAACCAAAAGTTAGAAATTTCCCCCCCCAAAGGGTGCCATTAACTGTGTTAAAATAACTGATTGAAAAGAAACTTTTTTATTATGTTTACAGTCATTATTTTTTAAAAGATAAGATTCTAGGCAAGAGATCTCAAATGTTTTTATTTCTGTGTCTTATTTAATTTCATGTGTCTATTTTAAAGGAAATATCTTTTATATTCATATAAACACAAGCAAATAAGTGTGATTTCCCAGGTAATAGCTGTGTACACAGTTGTAACTGACTTTTTCTTAGACTGTCAAATGGCCTTTAGAAAGTGTTTTCAGCTGGACTCAGTGGCTCAGCCTGTAATCCCACGCCTTTGGGAGGCTGAGGTGAGTGAATTGCCTGAGCCCGCGGATTCAAGACCCGCCTGGGCAGCGAGACCTCATCTCTACAATAAATCAAAAAATCAGCCGGGCATGGTGGCGCACGCCTGTAATTCCAGCTACCTGGAAGGCTGAGGCGGAAGGATCGCCGGAGCCCAGCAGGTCGAGGCTGCGGTGGTCAGGAGCGGCCACTGCACTCCAGTCTGGGCGACAGAGTGAGACTCCCACTCAAAAAAAAAAGAAAGTATTTTCATACTTCTCTTAATCCCTTTCTGATTTGCCTTAGGCTTTAAAAATCTACATATAGAACTGAATAGCAGAGAATACCAAACCCAGTACCTATGACACGTTTTAAACAAGTGACAAACAGGACTGGGGGGGAGGAGAGTGCTTGGTTTGTCTGGAGCTGTTACCTTGAGTGTTTCTGAGTTAGAAGGGTGGGCACCATTCCTAGGTCACACTAGGGTGAATTGTAGTAGGTCCAGTACTGGTCAGTCAGCTTATAAACAGACTTCTTAACAGCTCTAAAGCCTTAACTGGAGTCAGTCAATTAATTACCCTGATCTGATCACTATGCATCATATGAATCAAAGCATCACTATATACCCCATAAACATGTACCACTACTATGTGTCTATTTTAAGAAATTAAAAAACAGCTTTCTTCCTCCCCCCACTCAGAAATGTGCTATTTTGTGCAAATCCTTAGTCAAGGAAGAGCTTGGTATCTACTTTGCTTTGTGCCTCCAGGCTTGTTTATGGCTGGGTCGCTCCTCTGCTAGGGTGGCCTGTCTAGCCCAGTCCTCGGTGAGTGGGCGGGGGTGTGGGCATCATCAGCAGCTCTTGCTGCGGTCTTCTGCTGCTGCCTGCAGCCCAGGCTTGAGCCTGGTGCCCCCTGGTCTTCAGTCCTGCCAGCAAACTGAGTCTCTCCGTATGTTCACTGAGCTAATACCGCAAAATGTGAGTTGAATATGAAGTCCACAACAGATTCATCCCCCTTTGAATCGTAGAAATCCTACTGCTGCAAAATGCAATCTCAGCATCAAGACCTCAGTTAAAACCCAGTCATGTTTGTACTCAAATTATAGCACAGTACACGTTCGGGTCAAAATCTGCCTTTGGACAGTTCTTAAATTATCTTACGTTATAAATTCCTTACTTAGTGTATAAAATAAATGGAAAAGCACAGATATCGTTTCCAATTGAAGCAAGAGAAAGAGGCTAACGTTTTTAAATCCTCTCATTGGCGAGTCTGGTCCAAAGTTCCTGCTATGATTTTGGTACAGGCTGCGCATCCAAATCCAAAAATCAGCAATCTGAAATGCTCTGAAATCTGAGCTTTTTTAGCACTGACTTGACACTCAAAGGACATGCTCGTTGGAGGAGTTCAGGTTTTGGGGCTAAGGATGCTCAGCCAGTCAGTATGATGTAAATATTCCAAAATCTACAAAAAATTTGAAATCTGAAACCCTTCTGGCCCCAGCATTTCAGATAAGGGACGCTCAGCCTATACATACTTATATCCTTAGGACTTAAAAGATTTTTCACAGTAAAAGCTACTATTAATGATGCCCCTCCAGACAGTACAATTATCCAGATTGCCAACAACCACCCATGCCCAGGCAGCTTGGAAATCCATTGCAAAAAGTACATGGATTAGAGCTATTTCACCAGCCTGGGTAGGCTGTGCTGGTGAAGGTGGCCGGGCACGCCTCACACTCTGGAGACTGTAGCAACCCAGGGAGAGCTGGGTGGTCCAGAAGTGGGCACAGCCTTGTGATTACCAGAGGGAGGACGGCTGACACGTCACCACAGGTGGAACTTGGGACGTAGTTGAGATAGGAAGTGGGGTGAGAGCAGGATCCTAACCTAAGATTAGGAAGGCAGTGGGGAAGGGTGGCTTGGGTGTTGTATCTGGGGCTTCCAGGGGAACACTCGAAGGGAGACGGTCAGCAGGTTGCTAAAGATCGGCGTCGTGGCACCAGGGCGTGGAGCACTGGAGGGGAGGACAGCCCGGTTCAGGGCAGAAGTGCCGGCAACTGCGGGGCTCAGCGTACTTAGGGCTGGTGTGAAGGCAGCACAGCTACAATGCACCCAGTGAGATGGGGGTCAGAGGGGCCAACTTGTGCAGGCCTCGGATCAGGGATTTTATTTGTATCTTAAGGGCAAGGGGAAGCCTTAAGAGGAGGATGAGGGGGTAGCTGGAACCATGGGCGAGAGGGAGACTGTCCAGAGACTGAGTGTCTGAGAGAGAAGGGAGCGGGAGCTGTGGTTCTGGAGAACCACAGCACCAAGGGGGCCGCAGGAAGACAGGCCGTGGAAGGTTGTGGAGAAGAATGGGAAGGTGGGCAGAGAGTTAGGAAGTAGAGCTGCCCGGTCTCAGGAGGAGACCCCAGAGTGGAGGCATGGAGCCTTGGGAGAGGCTGAGGATGGAGGATGGAGCCCTGCCAATTGGGTGCGGCATGGAGGGTCCCCAGGAGTTGCCGCCAAGGTCTGTTTCAGCAGTGTGGGGAAGAAGATCTGCAGGTCTGAGGAGGGACAGTGCAGAGGGTAGTGTCCCACGTGGAAGCCTGGCCTGCGATGGCCAGTGGCATAGTGAGAGGGAGAGGGGAAAGCTAGACAGGAAAGAAACTTGAACAAAACCATGTGCTTGGCAGAGAAACCCTGAACAGGTTCAAGTGAGAACGCCCAGGAGCCCAGGATGAACGGTTTAAGGGGATCCTCTGGTCAGTTCCCTCATCTTCTCAGGTGAGCGTGCTAAACTAGCACACTTGAGGTTTGCACAGGCCACAGCTATCACGCTGCAGGTCGTGTCTAAGTGCAGGTCTCTGATCTCTGACCTAGCCTGGTGCCTTTCTACCATACTGCATTACTTTCGAGATAGCTGCTCTTCGGTCTCTCACCTCCTCCTGTGGTAGACTTCAGCCTCCCCTTGTGCTACGTAGAGCTGGATCTTTTCCAGAAAGTTGCAGCCCACAGCTGCCTCTGGCCATTGCTGCTCTCTCTGTGTGATGTATCGTTGCTCGGGCTCTGGACCAGTTCTCTGGGGTCAGATCCTGGCTTTGCCTCTTACTGGCTCTGTGATCTTGGGCCCTAAGCCTCAGTTTCCTCATCTGTATAATGGGACATGGTGGTACTTACACTGTATGGGTTGTGAGGATTGGATGAGTCCACGCATGCCTGGCACGTTCTAAATGCTCAGTAAACACCGCACCTGCTATTTTAAGAAGACCTTAATGGCTTCACATTGCCCTTAAGATACAAATAAAATCCCTGAACTGAGGCCTGCGCAGGCCGGCCCTTCTGACTCCCCTCTCGCTGGGTGCATGGTAGCTGTGTTGCCTTCACATCAGCCCCAAGGGCTCTGAGCCTGCCATTGCCGGCACTTCTGCCCTGTACCATGCCATCCTCCCCTCCCACAGTTCCAGCTCCCTTCGTAAGAGCATCCTTCCTTGTCTCTTCCACCTCAGGCCCCTGATTCAGTGATTCCGTCATGCCTTTCTGTTATTTGTTCATCTCCTTTAGGACATTCATTTTCTTGTCATTATGCTTTGACTTGTAGGGTTAGTTGACCACCTTCCATGCTAGACCATAAACTCCATGGCAGGCTAGAGGCTGTGTTGTTCTCATTGATCTTGTGTTACCAGCCCTGGCACAGTGTTTGTTGCATATTTGGGAGTCAAGTGTTGACCAATTAATGGGTAGATGGATGAACAAACTAGTTAATCTAGTTTCTTGACGTTCCGTGACCTAGTATTTACTTTCTCCTCTTTGACAGCACATGGAATGAGTCCTAATAAAAATGTCATCATGATGATGCTGGTGCACAGATTGTAGTCACACATTTAAAGACCATACCTGTAAGTCTTCTTTACTTCTGACAGCCTACTACTTACCTTCCCTCTAAAGTGGCAATATTTATTTCTTTGAAATGCCATGCATGAAGAGAAGAGGGAGCTGCCTTTCAGAGTTGCTGAGAATAGTAGGCTGGGCATGGTGGCTCATACCTGTAATCCCAACACTTTGGGAGGCCAAGGCAGGAGGATTTCTTGAGCCTGGTCAGCATAGTGAGACCTTATCTTTACAAACAATTTTTAAAAATTAGCTGGGTGTGGTGGCACACACCTGCAGTTCCAGCTACTTAGGAGGCCGAGGCAGGGAGGATTGCTTGAGCCCAGGAGGTCGAGGCTGTGGTGAGCTGTGATTATGCCCTCCAGCCTGAGAGACAGAGTGAGAGACACACACACACCCCCTTTCTCTCTCTTTCTCCCCCATATATATATACATATATATATGTAATATATATATTTACCTCAAAGATGCTGAGACTAGAAGCAGGATTGTCACCTGTTGGCAGCTAAACTTGCAGACATGATTTCACTGGAATGACCCTTCAAGCCACCTGTCTGACAACAGTATCCTCTGATTCCATAGCAGAGACTAGAATCTCTGTTTTTACTGTGGCAAAAAAAAAAAAAAAAAAAATGGAGGTCGGGTTCTGATGGTTGTGTGTCTGTGAGAAATGATGGGCGGGGCTTCACAACACGTGTTGTTTCCGGCATGCTTGTGCATGAGGTATGGGTACCCAATTTCATTGCTCCGTAACCTGTCTGGCTAGCTACTAGCCATGAGAAACAGAACGCTGACTGTGTACATTTACTCTTGACTCTGAAATTGAACCCCTAAAAAGCATAAAGTTCTAATAACTACTAGATGCTGCACCGCAGTGGTGTTGAGGCATCCCATGCTGTGGTGACATCAGACTCTGCTGTCAGGTGTCTGACTGCAGAAAGGGTTGAGCAGGCCTGCCATAGGCTGTGACATGAAAAGCCCGTGTGTGTTGCCGTTTTGATGTGCTTCTAGGATTTCTGAATACACCTGAAGTCTACATGGAGTATACTATGAAATCGCTTTGTGGATTTGGGACCCATCATGATAATGATTTTTTTACTTTCCTAGCTACTGACTTGACGCCCTGGGGGTGGGTGCCCTTGTAGGTGCTCAATGGATAATTAAACTGGGTCTGGATTGTTGAAGGTCTAGGAAGTTCGGCATTATCAGGGCATAAGCTGACCGTCGCCGCCATCAAGGACCTGTGACATTGCACCGTGAGAGCATACTTTGCCTTAGTCTGCTGGCAATGTCAGGGGATGATACCAGCTGGTAGAAGGTCTCGTGACGTGTCCTTTGATGTTTTGGGGTTTTTTTTTTGAGTTAGAGTCTCACTGTGTTGCCCAGGCTAGAGAACAGTGGCACGCTCACAGCCACCCCAGTGTCAACCTGCTGGGCTCAGGCGATCCTTCCACCTCAACCTTCCAAGTAGCCAGAACGACAGGCACGCACTACCACGCCTGGCTAATTTTTTTGATATACTGTAGAGACGAGGTCTCACCAAGTTGCCCAGTCTGGCCTCGAATTCCTGGGCTCAGGCAATTCTCCCTGCCTCAGCCTCCTAAGTAGCTGGAACTACAGGTGTGCACCACCACACCCAGCTAATTTTTAAAAATTGTTTGTAAAGATGAGGTCTCACTTTGCTGCCCAGGCTCAAGCAATCCTCCTGCCTCGGCCTCCCAAAGCACTGGGATTACAGGCTTGAGCCACTGTGCCTGGCCTCCTTTTATGTGTTTAGTTGTTATTGCAAGTGCCTCAAAGATGAAGACCATGTCTTACACCCTTTGTGTTTCCACTTCCTTGGTTTTGCTGGTTAAATGCCAAAGTTACCTTGTGCACTGGAACCAGCTCTGACCCTGCATCTAGGGACCAGGTTCTAGCTGGACCCCATCTGTTGGCTAGCTGCCTGGGCGGGCTGGTGCAGGGAAACAAAATCCAGAGCAAGACTCTGGTGGGTCCCGTCTCCCTGAGCTCATTTCCTCCCCTGCCACGGGAGGGTAAGCATTGACCTTCACAGTTGCTCAAGTCTAAAATTCTGTGCTTCTGTTTCCTCTTCAGCTAAAAAAACGTAACCTCCTCAAGCATTTGTGCTTTTACAACCTAGGCAGGTCTTTCTTGTCTATAACCCTAACAAACTGATAAAGCCAGATAATGTTTGAGAGCTTGCACACTGAGCACTCTCTTACACGCCTGCCTGGACTGCCTCTCTGGGTCCTCTCCCAGCCCTTGTCCTCTGCCCCAGGAAGTGAAGGCTCAAGCTGCTCCTGGTGCCTCAGATGGAGCCTGTGGGAGTCACGGCAGGGATGGAGTACTCCAGGAGAGGGCCACAGGGCACAAGGTGGCCTCTCAGGAAGGAGCAGAGAGTGGAAGGGCGTGGGGTATTTTCAGTGAGAACAGCCCAGTGCATAGAGGTGCGGGGGCAGGACCAGGAGCTTGGAGCCTGTGGGTAGCACGGTAATACTGGGCTGCCTTTCAGAGTCTGATCTGAGAGGGTGGGCACAGTTCCCGGAGCCTCTGGGGCGTGCGTACCCATGCTGGGAAAGTGGAACCGGGCATCCAAATGGAGTTAAGGGAAGAGGGTGCAGTGTAGGCTAGGAGCAGAGCCTGGAGTCCGGGGCACCAGCATGTAGCCTCCTTTCTGTTGTGACTGGATATTTTCTGAGGTCAGCCAGTGGGCCTGTGTGCTCCTTCTCCTGCCCCTGGCGGGCATGAGGTGAGGCCTTGCAGGACTGTGTTCTAGCCCCTGTGTGGACGTCCCTGGGAGTGACGGCAGGACTGTTTCCTTGTCAGGCTGTCTTGATGGCAGGACGTAGTCAAGTGGGGTTTCCAGCACCCCTTCCAAGGCCTGCATCCTTGCCTCATTACAGATGAAGACGCTGATGTCTTAGTCTCATGACAGCCCCATGTAGCAGGTGGAGTCTTATCCCTGCTCTGCTGATGAGAAAACAGGGACGTTAAATAACGTTACAAGCCCCAATAATAAATGTGGAGAAGTATTGTTTAGACATAGTTCTATAAGAGCACAGTTCTCTCCGTCCACACCCCAAGAGAACGAAGCTCTGCCCACCGCTGTAGGTGATGGTTAGGAAATATTGCCTGGAAACCTACTTTTTTCTGCCATTTAAAAAATTGAGACCAGGCACGGTGGCTCAAGCCTGTCATCCCAGCACTTTGGGAGGCCGAGGTGAGGGGATGGCCTGAGCCAAAGGGGTTCGAGAATAGCCCAGGCAACTTGGCAAGCCCTCATCTCTACAATCAATAAAAAAATTAGCCAGGCATGGTAGCACGTGCCTGTAGTTCCAGCTACTTGGAAGGCTGAGGCGGAAGGACCGCCTGAGCCTAGCAGGTCGGCGCGGGGGTGGCCGTGAGCATCCCACTACACTCCAGCGTGGGTGATGGAGTGAGGCTCCAACTCAGAAAAACAATTGAAGTAGCATTCACATACTGTAAAGTTCACCCTTTTGAAGCACACTGTTCGGTGGGGTTTAGTATGTTTACCAGTGTATGCAGCCATCACCACTATGAATCCGAGAATATTTTTGTTGCTTCGTGAAGAAGCTCCGAGCCCGTTGGTAGTCACTCCCTTCCCTGCCCCCAGCCCTGGCAGCCACTGCCCTGCTTTCTGCTCCTGGATATATGGATGGAACCACACAGTGCGTGGTCATTTTGTGTCTGGCCCTTTCACTTGGCACGACGTGCTCGAGGTGCATCCTGGCTGTGGCTTGGATTACGTGTTGTTTCTTTGTACTGGATGACACTGCGCTGTGGGGTATGCCATGCTTGTCCATTCATCGGCCGAGGATGGATGGGTCATTTCTCCTTTGTGACCCTTACGAGGAATGATGCTGCGAACGTGGGTTTTTGCGTGGATGCGTGTGTTCGGTCCTCTTAAGAGTGCATCGAAAAGCTGTTTTGAAAGCCAGCCTAAGGTACGAGAGGTCTCATTTTCATTGTTCTTGTGATTGCTTCTAGTTCCCACTAGTGGCCGACTTGTTTCAGGACGACAAGGACCCTGTCCCTGCCACCGCCACACCTGGGAAGGGGTCGTCCTCGAAGATCAACATCCGTTCTGCCAGACCCCCCATAAAAGTTTCCAACAAGGAGCACAAGAAAACTGTGGGCCACCAGGTCAGCCCGGCCAAGCGCTGTGGGCTGGGGCACACGTGCCTGGCAGCCTCTCTGTGGGTGAAAGGTGACCACAGGACAGAGGGAGGCCATGTGGCCCCAGCAGTTCCCAGTTCTGTCTGTGTCCTTAGGAGAAGGAAACTGAAATCTTCACTATGGGGCACTAACTGAGGAATGAGGGAAGGGGAGGGCACAGCCCCTGTCAGGGTGTTCATCCCCGTGGGCCCTCACTGCAGGGCCACAGACACCCCACGGGTCCACACTGCAGGGCCTCAGACACCCCACAGGCCCACGCTGTAGGGTCTCAGACACCCCACAGGCCCACGCTGTAGGGTCTCAGACACCCCACGGGTCCACGCTGCAGGCCACAGGCACCCAATGGGTCCACTGCAGGGCCTCAGGCACTCCACGGGTCCACGCTGCAGGGCCACAGACACCCTGTGGGGAGGCAGAGGCTCTGGAGTCTGCACGCTGGAGAGAAATCCTGAGTAAGCTGGGATCAGGAGACTGAGAAGAGCTGCTCCTGCTGTGGGTCTCTGGGCATTCTGGCCAGCATGTCTCTGGAGAGCAGAGTGCCTGCCACACCCCAGCCACACACCTGCTTTTATTCCCATGGGTTTGCCTGTTCTGGATACTTTATATGCACAGTCACTTTCAGAGTATGCAGGCCCCAAGGTCAAGGCTCCAGGCCTCAGGACTTAGATAAGCCTGTGTGCACGGTGACACATTTCCCATGTAGGTTTGCCCCCATTGTGGTGTTTGGTCCACAACATAGGGAATTGGGCACATGAGGGGACCGTCTTCCGGGTAGTTCAAGGGGGCCCTCATATGGGGAGGACTTGATTCTGGTCACAGCAAGGTGGGAGGGTCAGTGCTGGAATCTGAGCCCACGTCCAAATCTCTTCCCCAACCTTCTAATTTAACGATAACAATAATAGTAATGCTCACTGCCACTAGTGTCTGAGTGTCCCTTTGTCATACATCCACACGACCTTCAACGTAACTGAGTGCTGGCTCTTGTCTCTCCAGTTCCGCACCTCCCTGCACCTGCTCATGGAGACCCTGAATGCCACGACACCACACTATGTCCGCTGCATCAAGCCCAACGATGAGAAGCTCCCCTTCCAGTAAGTGTCTGCCAGGTGTCAGTCCATCCAGTGGCCTCTGGTGGCACAAGGTGGGGTCTGTGGCCTTCAGCATGACAACTGGTCAGACTTAGCATCGCCAGATGGTTTATATGTGAAGGCAGGCGGACAGACAACATTTGCCCACAAGCAGTGTTTGTCCACACACGATGTTTACCTGCAGCTATTTGCCTACAGACATTTGCCCAAAGACCATTTTGCCCAGAGACCACATTTGTTCACAGATGATGCTTGCTTACAGATTACGTTTGCCCGCAGACCACATTTACCCAGAGACCACGTTTTCCCACAGACCACGTTTGCCACATATGACTCTTGCCCACAGACCACATTTGCCCACGGATGTTTGCCCACAGACCACGTTTGTCCACAGACCACATTTGCCGACAGACATTTGCCCACCACAGATGATGTTTGCTGATGGAAGTTTGCCATCAGACACTTGCCCACAGACCTTTGCTCACTCCATCTAGTCTGCTGTGCAGGCGGGTTCAAGAAGGCACAGTATCTGATCCCGTGGAGCTCATGGTAACTGGACTGACACTTGAATCCAGCAGAGAACCATCAGGTGCAGGCGTGAGCACTTCTTACCACACATGTTAAGTTCTGACGTGGGAAATGGTTACATGGTCAGGAAGGGTTTTCCTTGCATGGAGGGAACTAGACCTCAGATGACGGGTCAAGTGAAGGACACACAGATGGTCCTGTTTCCCAAGTCCCCCGTTCTGCTCAGCATCCAGAGTCTTGCTCGCTGCCCCTCACCACCAAGTGTCCAGAATCATCTACACTTGCTCACCACCCCTCACTTCTGAGTGTCCAGGGTCACCTGTATTCACCACTACTCACCACTGAGTGTCCAGGGTCACCCACACTTAACACCTCTCACCACCAAGCATCTACACTTGCTCACTGCCCCACCACTGAGCATCCAAAGTCATTCACACTTGCTCACTGCCCCTCACTGCCAGTCGTCATCTACACTTGCTCACTGCCAAGCATGCAGTGTCCCTGCTTGCTCACTGCCCCTCATCACTGAGCATCCAGTCCTCCACCCTTGCCCACTGCCCCTCACCGCTCAGCCTGCTCTGATCCAACTTTGGCCTCTACCTTGACCTTGGAGTGTTTGCTACAACTCTATCCTTGCTCACGAGGCTATCACCCCAGTCCATGAAGCAGTGACTCTTCATGATTTTGTCCGTCTTTGGATTCTGCCAGATTCCATTTCTGCGTGCCTGCTGCAGAGTCACTGACCACTCGTGGTTGGCGTGTCTGACCCTTGCTCTTCGTTCTCCCCCATCCCAAAACTAATTCCTCTTTATTTGGCCTCCGTTGTCATAAATAGCATAACCCTTTTCTCCCCCCTGGACCTGACCTCCCTGACTGGAAGACTGACTGGAAGACTGAGGATCACTGTAGGTCACTACTGTCCAATAGGACCTTCTGTGAGAAGCTGCGCCATCTATGTGGCAACCCCTGGTCCCGCGTGGCCATTGAGCGCTTGAAATGTGGCTGACGTGATTGAGGGACTGAATTCTTAATATGCTTCGCTTTAACTTTTTTTGGCACTCACAGGTGCTGGAACGGCATAACCCCTGATTCCTCCTCCTCCCTCACTCCTAGAGTCTAATGGCAGTCAGAGCCCACAGGTGACTATGTGAACTTTCCTCGCGTGGTGCCCTTCTCTCTCCCGCCCGTCGTCTCATTCCATGCCCTCCTCATTTCCCTCCTGGAGTACTGCCCAAGCCTAAACAAACCTCTCACCACCCACAGCCTCTTTTCTGCCCTTACTCTGAACTTTCACACATGCCGTTTCCTCTGGACAGGGAAGGTGTGTCTGTACATTTATTAAGCACCTTATTTCCCTCTTTCTTCCCATGATTTCTGCTTTGGTCCTAGTATAGTTTCTTTCTGCAAAATCGTTGATTTTGGCCGTTCTGACTCCCAGACTATCTGACCTGCCTCCTGTAGTTCTCATCATTTAGTGAAGCTCAAATTCCACTCAGTGGGCCTGGAGGTAGGAAGGCAGGAGGTGGCATGGAGTTGACCTCTGTCTACTTGGTGGGCCTGGAGGTGGGAAGGCGAGAGGTAGTGTGAAGTTGGCCTCCATCCACTCGCTGGGCCTGGTGGTAGAGAGGCAGGAGGCGGCATGGAGCCAGCTTCTTGCAGGCGCTGCTTGTCTGCTCTGTTCCCTTCCCCAGTTTCTGAGATGTGCTTAGGAATCCCCCCATGTGGCATCTGTGTACCAGCTGGCTCCACAGAAAAGAGGCTATCAGAAGCGAGTGTGCGTGAAAGACTTAGATTATCTGTGAAGGGCAGGCCCAGAGGAGACGCAGGCCCACGCCAGTTCGGCTGGCTGCTGGGACTCGGCCGTCCCCTCCTCAGAGCCCAGCCCTGCCATGGTCCAGGTGCTCCCACGTGAGAAATGATGCGAGGGCTCTCAGAGGGAGTTTCCCATCCTCTTATTCCATTTGTTGAAGACCTTCCTTGGCCCTCAGGACCAAAGTCTTCCTCCCCATAAAGGGGGAGCTTGGAAGCATCCTGGACCGAGTCATGGCACCTGGATCCTGGCCCGGCTTTCTGTTCTCTTGGGGCCAATCACACGCCCAGTTTCCATTCTCTCTGTCTTGTTGTCTCATTTGTTAATTGTGGCTAGAAAATATCCTGATGGAAGAATTCAGGAGCTAATACATGGGAGTCATTTATGAGACGTGTAAAAGCTTCTGTGGTTAACATTACTCTTGATGTTATTCCAGAAGGAGGTTTCTGCATCTCTCCTCCCATTCCCTCCTTTCAGTGTTTCTCACCCTCAGTACTGCTGACATCTGCGGGCAAGTAATTCTTTGCTGTGGCCTATCTTATGCATTGTAGAATGTTTAGAAGTCTCCCTGGCTTCCACCAGCAGAAGCCAACAGATCCCCCCATCATGACAATGAAAATGCTTTTAGACACTGCCAGTGTTCCCTGGGGACAAAACTGCCTCCAGCTGGGAACCACCATCCTGCACTAAACGCTCTGGTCACATCTCTTGTATGAAAGTCTTCTTCTTCTGTGTCCTGTATTCAGGAAGCACCTGTCATGCTCCTGCAGGACCCTGGCCCAGGATAGGTGGAGTGACGATGTGACACCTCCCCCATGCTTAAGGACCTGTCTGTCAGAGATAACTGGTAGTCCCCAGAGAGACTGGTGGTGGCCCTGTGACAGTGCTGTCAGGCAGAGTAGACAGCTAGATAGTGTGATGACATGTCCAGGGAGGAGTGGCCCAGGCAAGGGTCATCACTGGGGAGTCCTTGGCCTGGGACTGACCAGATCTCCTGAAGGCCAGCCCCCTGGGCTCAGGGTCTCAGGGACCTAGATGCCACCACAGAATGGGCAGGGGGCCTGCAGCCCGTGCCGAGGTCAACCAAGTGGTATGTAACTGTGGAGGTGATGCCTTGGACTCACTCCATACCCAGCAAGCTCTGGGCACTGCTGTGCTTGTCCACTGTGTGGGGAGGGGGAAACCTAGATTTTAGCACATTGACCCTGTCTCTTTGGGAATTTTTTCAATTCAGAAGCTGGAGTTCGTTGTCCTCACTGTGGGCTTCCAGAATTTAATAGCAGAAGGGCTGACTTTCTGTTCTTAGTCACCTTACAGTGACCATCAGAGGTGCGTCGAGGGATACTTGTGGCATTGGGTTACTTTTGGGGAAACGATACTAAAACGCAGAAGACTGGCTCACTTCTACATCCCTCGGGGTTGTGCCCAGGGAGAGATGATGCTGATATCATCTTTGTATAGTGTCTTTTAGCTTTTTCTAAAAGCATTTCTCTGTTTTTGACATCACTAGTCATGACAACGGATCGCTGATTTGTAGTTGGGCCAGGTATGTTCAGCTCCCATTGAGCCATGGGGAAAACAAGGTACAGAGATGTAGCTGGGAGTCCAGCTGGTCATTCAGAGAGGTGGGAGGACAGACAGAGTCTCGGACGGAGGGGTGTGACTCTGAGGGCAGCAGACACCAGGCTAGGCCCACCTGCAGAGTTCCAGGCTCCTGGGCAGGTGCTGGTTGCTGGGAAAGGAATGCCCAGGTCATCAGGGAGAGGCACAAATAGCGTGGCAAGAGTTGCCCACGTGTTGCAGGTGCTGGTGCTGATGCGGCCTCTGCTTCCCTTGGTCCAGCAGGGCAAGCCGCTGCCCGACTGCCTGACCACAGTTTGAGCTGAAACCGCTGTCGTCTCCCAGGTCTGTGACTGTGAGCCTGCAGGGTCTTCCCCTGCCCTGCCACTTTCCAGAGCAGAAGGAACAATGAGCTGGCCCTTGGCCCCTGCTGAGCTGCAGGGCCATCGGATGCAAGGGGGGGCACTCATGCCTCGTCCGTTCATGGTGTGGGATGGGCTTCTTAGCAGGTTAAAAATGGACTTTACTCCTGGACTGGCTTAATTCTTCCCCAAGAAGACTCCTCGATGACCCAGCCCACTCTGCTGCCTCTGGCTTCTCTCTGCACTTTCATCACATTGATGACCTGCCTTGTAGGACGTGGCTTGTACACACTCCGCTCCAAGCAGAACTTAGAAAGCTCACACAGTATCTGACTTTTCACTCTACGGTGTACTGTTCAATATGTCTGAATAAATACTGGGTTTTCTGTGCTAGGCTTAGCGTTGTGGGGCGTGTGAGTAACTGAGAAGGGTGTACACGTCTCTTAAGCCCTGAAGATAAAGTTCTTCATCTGTGTGACCATTAAGTAGCAGCTGTTGTGATCACAGCTGGTGATGCATGTACCCTTTGTCATTTCTGACAAAATGAATAAAACTAATACCTCTGTTCGCAGGCCGTAACACTTAAGCTTTGCATTAACCCTGTAAAACAGGTTTTGCTGTTATCCCTGCGTTTTGGACCAGAGGAGATGAAGTAACTTGCCCCAGATAACACATGTAGCTGGCAAATGACCATGTCACAATTCAAGCCCGGGTCTGCCTGGCCTAGAATTTGTTCTTCTAATGCCTGGGCCAAATAACAGTGTCAAGTGTATATGATCTGAACTGTGAAATACGACACCTGCTGTGTGGATGGAAATGACAAGGCCAGGTGCTGGGGAGGAGGCGGGAACAAATCTTGGGAGGGTGGGGAAAGGTCAGGGGGGCACAGAGGAGGAAGGGCATCTTGGGAGCCCAAGGATGGCCCGAGCCTTGTACATGGAGCTGAGGGTACTGAAGTGGCTTGTGCCCTGCCCAGTGGCATCTTATCTGTGCTCGACCCTGGCCTTGTGCTCAAGGGTGTGTGAGGAACCATCACTTGGCATAGGCTTGCAGAGTGGTGCCTCTCCTGTTCTGCTGCCTTCCTCAAGCCCGACCACTCACCATGTATGTTGCTGTTGGCAGCTTTGACCCAAGGAGAGCGGTGCAGCAGCTTCGAGCCTGTGGAGTGTTGGAGACGATTCGCATCAGTGCAGCCGGATACCCGTCCAGGTAATGTGCCGCGGCCTGCCCTCCAGGGCGTGGTGGCCACCACAGGAGCCTACCTGTGTGCTGTTGGCCAGAAATGGCCTCCACAGCATCCCCCAAAGCCCCGGCAGGAAGCTATGAAAATGACTTTCACACCGGCCTGACGGATGTGGGAGTGGACAGCAACTCTGGGGTTTTCTCTAAATGCCTTTCCAAGTTCCATGTCAGAGCTACTCTGAAGGGTGAGCTCACAGAGCTGCCGAGAAGCTTCTCTGCACTCAGCTTCTACCTGTCTCCTCCGTCTTTTCCTCCATCTTAAATTGTGGTAAAACGTCTATAACATTTACCATCTCAGCCACATGTCAGTGTGCAGTCCCATGGCGTTAAGTACATTCATGTGTTTGTGCCACACTCGTCCCCTCATCTTCAGGACCCTTCGTTCTTCAAAACAGTAGCTGGTTCTGTTAGCCATAACTCCCCATTCCTCCTCCCCGAGGCCTGGCACCCTCTGCTTTCTCTCTGAATTTGACAGTTCTAGGGACTGCATATTGTGGAATCCCATGGTATATGGACTTTTGTGAGTGGCTTATTTCACTTAGCCTGTCTTCGGGGTTCATGCGTGTTGTCACACGTGTCAGAATTTCCTTCCTTGCTAAGGCTGTGTTACTGTTCCGCTGTATGGATATATCACATTTTGCTTACGCATTCATTTGTCAATGGACTGCTTTCACTTTTCATGTAGAATTAAATCCATGGTAGAAGATACCATTTCTTTGAGTTGGAAAATCATGCTCTGAGTTGCATTGTGCCATAAGCACTGATGTGTCCAGAGTGTGCTCATCTCTGCCAAGACACGCGCTTTCAACTGGGGTGGAGGGTGTGTGGTGACCCCACTAGCTGGTATGATATCACACTGCATACCAGTGTTACGCAGGTCAAACATCTGCTGCCGCTAATGGGAGCTACCAGGACCTGACCCTCTGTCCTCAGAAGTTCTTCGCGTGTTAGTAGGTGGGAGAAGCCAGATGTAGGGTGGAGGGATGTGGACAGGCCCCCTGATACAGGGGATGAGATGGCAGCGTGTGCACAGGCCACAAGACAGGGCTTCTTGGTGGTAGGGTGGGATGGAGGTGGGGGGACGGGGGAGGTGGACAGGCCTCTTCTGATGTCGGATGGGGTGAGGGGATGTGGGTGGGGGGAGTAGACAGGCCTCTCCATATATGGCAGGGGACGTGGGACTTTCCCTCTGCTGAGGAGGGACCGTTTCATATGCGGAGGTGGATTGCCCTCAACAACTTAGCCATAAACAGTTCCCAGATGTCAGGACTGGGAAGGAAGCAGCTGGTGGCCGTAGGGGTTTGCAGGTGCCGACATACAGGAGCTGTCAGTCACGGTGGCATCAGTCAGCTTTCAGAGCTGCGGTTTCTGGTGCTGCTTGGAATGATCCACTCTAGCCAGCTTGAGGGCTGCCATTTTCTTTTTGTTTGTTTTTTGTTTTGTTTTGTTTGAGTCAGAGGCTTACTGCCACCCAGGTTGGAGTGCAGTGGCACACACATGGCCACCACAGCCTCAACCTGCTGGACTCAGATGATCCTTCCGCCTTAGCCTTCCAAGTAGCTGGAACTATAGGTGCATACCACCACACCCAGCTATTTATTTATTTATTTGTTGTAGAGATGAGGTCTCACCATGTTGCCCAGGCTGGCCTCAAACCTCTGGGCTCAGGCAGTCCTCTTGCTTCAGTCTCCCAAAGTGCTGGGATTTCAGGGGTGAGCCACCACTGCACCTGGCCAAGGCTGATATTTTCAACCACATTTTTTCCAGCTTAGGAAAAGGACAGGGTTGTCTGGAGCCCTTCTCATTTTCTACCTCAGGGTCTGAACACAAGCAGCTCACAGCTCGGCTATTAGTGAGGTAGCTTGCTTGTCAGCTCAGGTGAGAGCGCGAGTTCCTCTTCCCAGGGTCTGCCCTGCTGTCTCTGGCACCCGCCTTTTGACTGAGCAGAGGGTCCCAAGCCACGGGTGCAATGGCTCGGGTGTGAGTTAGCCACTGGCGTCTCCCCAGCTAGACGACTTCTGCCCAGGTCCAGGTCAGATGCATTAGTCAGGCCCTGAAGGAGGGCCTTGGGAGCTGCTGAGCTACTGTGCTCAGACCATCTTCCACAGGTGGCTGGCTCCACTCCTGCCCCGGCCCTCGTGTCTGCTGGCCTCCCAGGAGAGGGTTCACCCTCAAGAGCATGTCTCCAGCACACTGTCTCTCAGTGCTGCAGCCCATTAGTGGGTCAGGACGTCAACACTATGGTTGTAACCAGCATATTGTGTTTGTTTGGTTTTGCTTTTTAAAATTTATTTATTTTTATTTTAAAGATGTGGGGTGCAATTCAGGGTTAGGTACTTAAGTGATCATCGTATAGGTAAAGTTTGGGTACCCTTATTGATGTTATGTGCCCCCCTATCCCCTGGCAGTGTTCCACTACTGCCAACTTCTTTCTTATAGTATTATGGTAAATGTTCAGAGTCCGCTTCTGAGTGAGTACACGTAGTACTCAGACCTTGGTTTCTGTGATAGATTACTGAGTATTATAGACTCTAATTCCATTCAAGTTGCTGTAAAGTTCATAATTTTGTTTTTCTATGGCTGTGTAATGTTCCATCATGTATATGTACCACATTTTCTTTATGCAGTCCATTTTTGATGAGCAGCACGGTTGGTTCCATGTTTTTGCTATTGAGAATCATGCTGCAATAAACATGGTGTTGTGAATGATGCAGCATTTTGAGAGGCTGAAGCAACAGGACTGCCTGAGCCCAGAGTTTTGAGACCAGCCTGGGCAACTTGGTGAGACCTCGTCGCTATAATACATAAATAAATAAATAACTGGGTGTGGTGGTAATCTTTTTCATAGAGTGATTTGAGTTTCTCCAGGGATATTTCCAGTAGGGAGATTGAGGGGTCATATGGAAGCTTGATCTTTAGATCTTTCAGAAATTGCCACACTGTTTTCCACAAAGGTTGTACTAGTTTGCACTCCCACCAACAGTGTAGAAACATTTCCTTTTTCCCACATCCTCTCCAGCATCTGTTATTTTTTTGAGTTATGATGGCCATCGTATTGTGTTTTGAGTGAAATAACTTGGGGTAGAAGACAGAAGAGCGTAGTCTATGGGAGATGTAACATGGTGGCATGACCGTCTCTTGATACTCTCTGCAGGGATGGGTGCATCAGGGTATAAAAGCCTTTTTGCCAGTGAGAACCAGAAGAGGATGGAACTGCAAGGTCCCCAGCTGGCTGGTGGGCGTTGGCTAGACCCACTCTCCTTCACCCGTGAGGTGGTGTCACCCAGTGTTTTGCTGCTCACGTCCTGTGGTGCTGCTGGAGGATAGAATCTGAGAGACTGCCCTTGGGGCTGTCCAACCCTGGGACTCGGTGCAGAGCTGCCCTATCCCCTCCAGTTAGATGGCAGGACTGGGCCTGGGCACAGGCCGCGAAAGCCTGGTGGCGGCACCCTTTGGCTCTGGAATCAGTCCTGGACCCAAGTGTTGGCCACACTTCTTGGCTGGGTGACCCTGGGCAAGCAAACTAATCTCTGTGGGCCACGTTTCCTTAAGGAGGATCGTCCTCGTGTGACGGGGTGTGGGGAGGAACAAGATGACATCCTGAAGTCCCAGCACAGTGCCGGGTACTTGAACATGGGGTAAATACTTACTAGTCATCAGATACAACAAGAAGCCACCTCTCTCTGGGTGGAACTATTTGGTAGAACATGTCTACACCAGACGTTTCTAGCTGTTTCCTTGTGAAACCCCCGTGTGTGTGTGTGTGTGTGTGTGTGTGTGTGTGTATCACAAGCATTCTGAAATCCCTAGAGCTCATCGAGCAATTGAAAACTCATTTGAAAAGTTATTTAAAGAAGCCCATCAAGACAAACTGGAGCTGACTGCCCCATGTCAGGACTGTTGGAACCATGAGTCCTCGTGGTCGCACCCGTGCCGAGGGTGCAGGCCTGGAGGGGAGCAGAGAAGCCCCAGGGCTGGCCTCTGGTGTGGCTCATGGTGGGTGCTCACTGTCAGAGGGAGGCACGGACGTGGCACCCATCAGGCAGGGGAGAGGCAGGGAAGTGTGTGACCCAGAGCTGGGCTAAGGTGATGGCGCCAGGGTGCCCATCTGGGAATGTGAAGTCGCCTGTTTCACCAGGGACTTCCTAACAGGATTGCTTAGTCGTCGAACAGGTAATTTGCAGAGGGTTTCTCCTTGGAGAACGTCAGGGAAGGACTGGGGCCCGTGGGTCTGATGTGGGCCCTGGTGGGGGTCTGCATATGTTCCTACCCTCCAAGCCCCCAGCAGAGCCTCTCATGGCCCCACCTACATTCTCACTGACCTTCCTGTCTCAGCACAGTGTGATCTGCTTCAGAGCAGGGAGGGCGGGACGTCTGGGGCTCACATGAGCTCTGTGCAGAACGAGGACAGTCTCTTGCCTGTGTGGTGCCCTCTTCCAGGAGTTGTTCTTCTCCATGTCCCATCCCACACCAAGCATCTGGCCCTGTGTTGCTTACTGGGAGGGAACTGAGGTGTGGGTCATGGGCCCTGCCTGGCAGGAGTTCACAGCCCAGGGGAAGTGAGAAGAGCTGGAGACGGAGCAAGGCCCAGCCAGATGCAGGGTTAAGTACAAGCTGGGGCAAGCCTTGGGCCGAGCCTGGAAGGCCGAGGGTACAGCCAGCCAGGGTGTAGCATGCTGTCCAGGGACGGAAGACCCAATGAGCTGCAGAGGCTACCCCACCTCTCCATGCCTATCCACACTGCCCAGTCCCAGCTGTGGTGTGCTGGGAGACCAGGCATGCTTGTTGCCACATTCCAGCAGCCTCTGCTTTGGCTGCTAAGAGAATGCGTTCCCTCCAAGTCTTTTGACCCATATGGACAATGGGTCTTCCTGCTGTGCCTTCCTCCTGGCTCAATTCAGAGCTGCTGGCAGAGTTGGGATACCCACTGTTTACTGGCCTCCCCCTGGGCAGCTGATGGATATCTTTTTCTGCTGTCCTAATGGTTCCAGACTTTTTTCCTAGCAGATAATTGCATGTACCTTTTTTTTTTTTTTGTAATTATGGGCATCGTGGAAAGTGTAGGGAAGGAAGGATAGACTATTTTTGGCATGGCAGGAAGTGTCTCCTAACACCATGACTTAGACGTGTGGATTTCGGTCAGGGTGCTGCCTCCCGTACCCCCTTGTATTTGTTGATTTCCTAAAGAGAGGACTCCTCCCCAAACTGCCATTTGGAATGTTAACTTCTGGGAAGAGGCACCATGGTGAACTGTGGCACTTTTGTTAGTGCTGTGTTAGGTGGAGTTCCGTCACAAGCTCTCAGACTCTAACCCCTGTGTCTTCTTACCACTGCCCAGCCTCAGCACCAGGGTGGTGTGTGTCTGGAGGGCGGGCAGGGTGGGGCTGCAGAACATAGCTGCCACACCTGTAGCTCTCAGCCCACACCATTGCTTCATCGTCTGCCCCTGCCAACCTGGGTGACCATATGAAGTGACCCCATGGATTAAAATAATAAAGCACCTAACTGCCTAATCCCGGAGACTGTCTGGGGATACAGAAGCAAGGGTTCACAATTGGAGAAAATACATGGAGTCATGTGTGCTGGCCTCAGAGTGTAGAGTTGAGCCATTGTTTTGTTGACCTGACTTTGGGAAACCTTCACGGGACAGAGGGACCTGAGTGGGACCTTGGGGAGATGGGGAGTTGTCCACAAAAATTCACCTCTGTGGTCGCTGAAAGCTCAAAACAGCAAAAGTGAGTCCACTTGTGTTAGCTTGCCAAACAACAGCACACCTTGGCACCTCTGTTTCCAAGAAGTGTCAGTGGCCTGCTTCGATTAAGGGAGTTGCATCTTCTGCCAACTGCTTGCATTTCCCATGCTTAAGCGGTTAAAGGGAAAGAAAACGCAAGTTCGGGATGCAGAGCCCTCGATGGATATCTGTGGAGCTGTCCCCTGGGAGCCCACGCAGAGTCTAGGATGCAGAGCCCTCGGTGGATATCATTGGGGCTGCCCCCTGGGAGCCCATGCAGAGTCCAGGTCAAAGAACCCTTGATGGATATCCCGGGGCTGTCCCCTGGGAGCCCACGATGGATGTCTGTGGGGCTGGTCCCTGGGATCCCACGCAGAGTTTGGTTGCAGAATCCTCAACGGATGTTAATGAAGGTATTTCCTGGGAGCCCATGCAGAGGGCTTTTCAAGCAGAGTCCTGCATCAGCTCCTGATGGCCTGGAAGAAGAATGATTACCCTTTTCAAAGTTAACACATGCTCAGCGCCACCAAAGTCTACAAGCCTGAAAGCAGAAGTGAGAAGTGCAGGCTCGTGCTGGCTGACAGCGTTTCCTCGCCCTGCCTTCAGTGTACCTGTCTATTTTTATCCTCCCTGAGAATTATGGCTCTCTGTGAGTCTGATTTAAAAGGAAAATGAATCATTCAACTTGAAGTGCTGTGTGCAGTGGCTGAGAAATGTGTCCATTGTAACAACACACAAAGCGCTGGAATGGATGCACTGTCTGGACAGAGCCCGCCACCAGCCCCCGGGCTTGTGCCTGTGCAGCCATCTGTCTCTGTCTCCCTCCGGAGTTCAGAGCACCTTGATGTCCTGGGGGGATTGTAGAGCAGATGCTGCTTAACTGGGAATGAGGGGTGGGGGCCTCATATGTGCAGCATTCGTTTAGAAAGACAAAACAAAACACCCTCTGCACAACTCTGCTCTCCTTCAAGCCATCCGACCTTTGCTGCATCGAGGCTGAGTGGCGCTTTCTGAAAAGGTTCCCAACCCTTCCTCCACGTCTACACCCCACCCCCACGTGGAATAAGCAGCGAGAAGCGGGAGGGTTAGCTGGAGGCTCGCAAGCTGCCTGCTTTCTCTCCTAATCATGATTAAACTGAGAAGACGCACAGTTACTGCTCTGGCCCGCAGACTGCCCCGCCAAGAAGGGATGGTGCAGGACTCATTCGGGAGCGATATGCTTCTTCATCTCGGCAGCTTGCAGCCTTGGTTTTGGTTCTTTTGCTGAGACCTGCTCTCACTTTTTTGGACCGGAGTCTGAGCACAGGGTTGCACTTTGCAGTCCCAAAGACACGTTCGAGCACCTCAGAAGCCAGGATCCCACCTTCAGGCCTTCAAGCCAGGATCTGAGACTGAGCCCTGAATGTCTGCATTTTAGAAGGCTTCCCAGAGATTTTAAAGCACATCCTGCCTTAACATTATTACCCTGGAGGCACGTGCTGCTGTGAACCACTGCAAACCACTGACACCTGGTCATATCTAGGCAGTGTCTGGATGGACTGGGTCTCAGCCCCAGCTCACAGCCGGTGGGGAGGAACCGTGTTCCCCTACCTTGGCATCAAAGCCTCGCAAGCGTCAGAACTGGGGCTCTCCTGGGCTGATCCTGTGTTCCCCAGGTGGCCCAGGCCACAGATGGGGATGGAGGGAAGGCAGAGCTGGAGTACTTAGGATGGTGTGCGCAGTGAGATAGTGTCTGGCAGCCTTTGCACTAGGAATCCCCTGCCCCATGAGTGTCAGTGCTGGAAAACCAAGGACGAATCTTACGCATCCTTTGAAGAAGCCCCCAGAAGCCTCTTATGTTTTCATCTCGTTAACTTTTAAATTGAGAGGTAATTCATCCACTGTAAAATTCACCCCTTTAAAGTGTGCAATTTAGTGATTTGCATTATATTCAACGGTATACAACCATTGCCACTATTTAACCTCAGAAGTTTTATCACCTCAAAGGAAGCCTGTACCCGCAAACAGTCACTCCTCATTGCCCCTCCTCCCAGCCCCTGGCAAGTCCTAACCTATTTTCTATTTCTATAGATTTGCCTACTCCGGATTTTTCATATAGATGGAATCGTATGTCCCGTGGCCTTTTGTCTCTGGCTCTCTCAGGACTGTGACCAAGATTTATCCAGGTGCAGCATTTCGCACTGCTGAGTCCGACTTTGTGGTCGGGATAGACCACACTTTAATGCTCCTTTTATCAGTGGTGGGCACTTGGGTTGTTTCTGCTTTTTGGCAAAGGTGAATAATGCTGCTGTGAACATTTATGTGCGTGTTTTTTGTGTGGACATATATTTTTATTTCTCTTGGGTGTGTACCTGGGAATGGAACAACTGGGTCACATGGTAATTCTCTTGGCTCTCTCGAGGGACTTCCATACTGTTTTCCACAGTGCCTGCACCATGTTACGTGCTCAGCAGCAATGTATAAGGGTTTCTGTTTCTACACATTCTCACCAACACTTGGTTTTTTGGTCTTTTGGTTTCTTTGTTTTGAGACAGGGTCTCTGTCGTCCAGGCTGGAGTGCAATGGCATGTTCAGAGTTCACTGTACCCTGGAAGTCCTGAGTTCAAGTGATCTACTCCCCTCAGCCTCCTGGGGAACCGGGACTAGAGGGGTGAGCCACCACACCCAGCTAATTTTTTTTTTTTTTAAATAGAGACAGGGTCTCACTGTGTTGTCCAGGCTAGTCTTGAATTCCTGGCCTTAAGCAGTCCTCCTTCCTCAGCCTCTCAAAGCTCTGGGATAACAGGCATGAACCATTTCACCCAGCTTCAGCACTTGTTATTGCCTGCTCTTTTGATTATAGCCATTCTGGTAGATGTGAAGAGGTATCTCATTGTAGTTTTGACTTGCATTTTCCCAATGGTTAATGATATTGAGCATCTTTTCATGGGCTTGGCCATTTGAATATCTTATTTAGAGAAATGTCCATTGATCTCCTTTGCCCAATTTTGTTTTAGGTTACTTGTCTTTTCATTGCTGTAGGAGTTCTTTATATATTCAGAATATGAGAAGCATATCAGATATATGATTTGCAAATATTTTCTCCCGTTCTGTGAGCTGTCTTTTCACTTTCTTAATAGTATTCTTTGAAGCACAAAACTTAATTCTGAAGAAATCTAATGTATCTGTTTTTTCCTTTGGTTGTGTTTTGGGTGTCATAGCTAAGAAACCGTTGCCTAATCCAAGGTCACAAAGAGCTACACCTGTGGTATTTTTCTAAGAGTTTTACAGTTTTAAGTCTTTGATCTATTCTGAGTTGACTTGTGTGTGAGATGTGCTGTAAGGGTCCAACCAGTTACCAAACTATCCCAGGGCTATTTGTTGAAAAGTCCCATAACCGGGCTCAGTGTCTCAGCCTGTAATCCCGGTGTAATCCTCGGTGGCTGAGGTGAGCGGATTGCCTGAGCCCATGGGTTCAAGACCTGCCTGGGCAATTTGGCGAGACCTCATCTCTATAGTAAATCAAAAAATTGGCGGGGCGCGGTAGCGCACGCCTGTAGTTCCAGCTACTTGGAAGGCTGAGACGGAAGGATCGCTGAAGCCCAGCAGGTCGTGGCTGCGGTGGCCGGGAGCGGCTGCTGCACTCCAGTCTGGGCGACAGAGTGAGACTCCAACTCAAAAAAAAAAGAAAAGGTCCCATCAACTGTTGAGGTAGGCAAGATTGGTGCTGTCAACTCCATTTTACAGATGAGGAAATAAATCCCAGAAGAGCTAAGTGATCAGATCAGTCCTGATAACAGAAGCAGAGCCTCTACACCACAGTTCCTCAGGTCAGGGCCAAGGCTGTTCTCGTGAGTCTTTGAGAAGGTGTCCCTGTCTCCTCCAGCTTTGGCTTCTTATGTCCCTTTAAAAGTTTTTCTTATTGATATAGTTCCAAGGAAAACTCTTATATCCAACATCATTTATTTCTCTGCCAATGTTTTCTTTCAGAAAGGAGAATAAGGGCTGGGTGCAGTGGCTCACACCTGTAATCCCAGCACTTTGGGAGACTGAGGTGGGAGGATTGCTTGAGCCCCCTGGAGTTCAAGACCAGCCCAGGCAACATAGCATGACCTCGTCTCTACAAAAAAAAAAAAAAAAAAAAAGTTAGCCAGGCATAGTGGTAGTGTAGTCCCAGCTACTAGGGAGGGTGAGGCAGGAAGACCACTTAAGCCCAGGAGTGTGAGTCTATAGCGAGCCGTAATTGTGCCTTGCATTCTGGCCTGGGTGACAGTGAGACCTCTACTCAAAAAAAAAAAAAAGAGGACTAGAGAAGTGTCTGGTGCTTGGTGGCCATTAGGGAGATTATCCAGAGAGAGCCTGCTGGTCCCGGTTGGTGTACCTTGTGGCATGGCCATACTCTTGCCCACAAGCTGCAGTGGGCTCCCGTGTGGGGAATGAGACCCACGGAGCCTCCCAGGCTCCTGTGGGTTCACCTAGAGGGGAAGATGGCCCTTGTAGTCTACAACAGTGTGGCCAGGAGTCTTACCCACGTTGAGTGATATGTGGTGGAGCATCTGGAAGTGTAGGTGACCCACCGAATCCTGACCAAAGAGCCCTCAAGGATTCATCACCACTTTCCAAGGAGCCCTTGGGTCACCCACCGTGACTCTTCAGGGATTCTTTGTGGCTGACGTCATAAGGTGTGTAGCTCTGAGACTAATGGCATGGTCTCACTAGAGGGACCCGAGGGTCTGTCTCTTGCAGCCCGTCCCCTGGTGAGGAGACGCTCAGAGCTCAACTGTGGCAGGCCCCATCTGTCTGCCCTGGTCCGCTGGGGACCTCTCGGGCAGGCATGTCCCTCTGCAGAATGTTCCCACATACAGGTGGTTACACTTACTTTCTTCACCGATCCACTATCAACACCATTACTTATTCTAACCACCTGATTACTTCCCCTTATAATCCTGGCCAAACTCCCTCTGGCGTCAGGCTCCAGAGAGAGTTCTGTCAGCTGAGCAACACCCCAGAGACTGCCTTCCCTGTCCCACTTGCCGTCCTGAGCCTTGGAAGCATCTTTCAGACTGGCGGGCCCTGCTGGGTGCCCACCCGGGCTCCTCCCCGCTAACCTTTATTATTGCCTCTGGTTACCCCACTTTTCCCAGTCCTGACTTTCCCCACACACCCAATTGTGGCCCCTTGGCCAGGACAGGACTCCCTCTTACCAGCAGGGCGGGTGCACGGCCAAGGGAGGCCTTGTTCCAGAGGAAGCATGACATGGAAAGCGAGAGCACTCAGCCAGACCCCCAACATGTAAGTCAGAACGCAGGGAGTGCAGGCCTAGTGGGAATTCCAGTGCTGGGGTCAACAGACTCAGGGTGGGAGCTCTTTTCCCACCATTACTGTGGTCCTGGTGAGTGGGCAGTCCTGTGGTATTGATAAGTAGGCTGCCCTGTGGTCTTATTGAGTGGTCTGCCCTGTGGTCTTAGTGAGCAGATAACTCTGTGGTCTTGTTCAGTGGACAGCCCTGTGGTCTTGGTGAGTGGACAGCCCTGTGGTCTTGGTGATTGGTCTGCCCTGTGGTCTTGGTGAGTGGACTGCCCAGTGGTCTTGGTGAGTGGACTGCTCTGTGGTCTTGGTAAGTGGACTCTCCTGTGGTCTTGGTGAGTGATCTGCCCTGTGGTCTTGGTGAATGGACAGCTCTATGGTCTTGGTGAGTGGACAGCCCTGTGGTGTTGATAAGTAGGCTGCCCTGTGGTCTTGGTGAGTGTTCTGCCCTTTGGTCTTGGTGAGTGTTCTGCCCTGTGGTCTTGGTAAGTGGACTGCCCAGTGGTCTTGGTGAGTGGACTGCCCTGTGGTCTCGGTGAATGGTCTGCCCTGTGGTCTTGGTAAGTGGACTGCCCAGTGGTCTTGGTGAGTGGACTGCCCTGTGGTCTTGATGAGTGGTCTGCTCTGTGGTCTTAGTGAGTGATCTGCCCTGTGGCCTCGGTGAGTGGACTGCTCTGTGGTCTTGGTGAATTTCTCTGCCCTGTGGTCTTGGTGAGTGGTTAGCTCTGTGGTCTCAGTGAGTGGACTGTCCTGTGGTCTTGGACTGCCTCAGCTTTTCCATGATCGAGTGAACTCACACCCAGAGGTCCCCACCAAATCAGGAAGTCCTGGAGAGAAGTTCTGTTTGGGGGACAGAATCGCTGTTCATTCTGGCCTCACTTTGGAGATTTCCTTTTGAAGATGTGGAGCCGTTCCTATGAGGGTTCATCTCTGGGAGGGTTTCACAGTCCATAGAAATGGGAATCTTCAGCTGATTCTGGGTCCTTTGATGAACGACACCTTTGCTGCCCAGACCCCATGGCAGGCAGGTTCCCCTGTCAGTCCCCACGAGGCTGTGCCTGTCCCCCCAACCCGTCCTCTAGCCCCCAGGACATGGCGGTACTTCTCAGCCGGTGGTTTGCATTCATACATTCACACAGGAGCCACTGTCCTCCTGTCCCCTCAGCCTCACACATTCCTGCTCCTTGGCACTGGTGTGTTGAGAACACGCTTGTGAGAGGAGGGGAGGAAGCAGCTTGGGCGGGAGAGTCTAGGTCTCTGAAATCCTTGAGATGAAGCCTCTGGGGGGGGCAGTCCTCCCACCCTACACGGGGAGGGGAGGCGTCAGGGCCGGCCTGGGCTCCGGTCACATGCTGGCCATGTCAGAACCGGCTCTATTCCTTTGTCCTTCTGTCTTCCAGGCAGAAGTTGTGGTGTCGCTGCAGCCACGCCTCACCCACTCATAGTTTCCTTGAGTTGTGGATCTGCCAGCAATAAGAGATTTTCAAATTAGAATCATGTAAGGGTTTCAGCCAGCTAAATGCTACTTTAGTTATTTTCCCAGCAAAACTGCCAACTCAGAGGGAGAAATACCACGAGCACACAGATAAGCACAATGCAGAGTGAGGGAGGAGCTGGCGGAAAGTCCTGCGGAAAGCGGGGCATGGCTAGAGGGGACACCCACCTGGGCCAGCGGAGACGGAGGGCCAGGCGTGGGTGGGAATGAGGGGACTTGGGCCTCACCAAGCCCCCTTTCATATGCGTTATTCTGCCAGCTTATTGCCCTACGTGGAATCTCAGAAGTGGGCTCTCAGAAGAGAGACGAGGCTAGGACAGAAAGAGCCTGGGAACAGTCAGTCGTGCTTGTGTATTTATTTATTCATTTTTTATTTTGATTTTTTAATATACATTCTTTTTTTTTTTTTTTTGAGTTGGATGGAATCTCACTCTGTCACTCAGACTGGCCTGGGTGACAGAGTGAGACTCCATATCAAATTTTACAAAAAGAAAAGAACATTCACAATCTCCTCAGAGGCCAAGGGATACACTATGGTGCCCTCTGAAAGCTTCCCCTCCAAGCCATCACAGCAGCGCTTTTGCCTGCCAGTGGGAGGTTGTGAGTGTGCTACAGCTGTGTGAGTTGCTGGATGTGTTCTTGACAGTGGGCCTGAGTTATGTGGATGATCAGAAAAGAAGACTCAAAATCTACTTCAGGGAGAATGATGGTTTCTTCTAAATTGATTAAAATATGAACAGTGTTATCTCTCTAGGGGCCAGGATATGGTCACTTGTTACTTGCTAGTGTGTGTTTTCTGCATTTAGTAAGATATTTACGTTCTAGAAGAAGAAAACTAACATTTAAAGACAAAGCTCAGCTTTTAATCCTGGCACTTTGGGAGGCTGAGGCGAGGGAATTGAGCCTGCGGGTTCAAGACCTGCCCAGGCAACTTGGCGAGACCTCGTCTCTACAATAAATCAAAAATTCGCTGGGGGTGGTAGCGCACTCCTATAATTCTGGCTACTTGGAAGGCTCTAGGAAAGATCGCTGGAGCCCAGCAAGTTGACACTGGGGTGGCCGTGAGTGTGCCATGGCACTCCAGCCTGGGTGACAGAGTGAGACTCCAACTCAAAAAAAAAAAAAAAAAAAGACAAAGCTGCCTTCACGGAAGACATTCCTTCAGCAGAGGAGTGGATTCCTAACAGTAGGCAGAAGCCCCTGTTCAGTCCCCCAGAAATGCTTCCAAAATCCCTTTCACTCAGTTTTCCGTCGAAACACTGAAATTCTCAGAAAGCACTGGGAAGACAGATGCCCCGGGACTGTCTTCTGCTGAGAACAATTTTGTGCCACAGTGTTGGCCCCTGGACACTGTCCAACACCCCTCTCTGCCCTCCGCCCACCCACTAACCCACCCCTGTGCTGTCTGAGCCTCCCATGTGGCGGAGGCAGGACATGCTACCCGATGCATGCTGCTTTCCCTCCAGGTGGGCCTACCATGACTTCTTCAACCGGTACCGGGTGCTGGTCAAGAAGAGGGAGCTCGCCAACACGGACAAGAAGGCCGTCTGCAAATCTGTCCTGGAGAACCTCATCAAGGTGAGTGGGTGCGGGCTCCGGGCAGGTGGACCAGGGGCCCTTAGAATCCACGGGTGGGGATCTCGCCACACACTTTGTCTTCGCTCTTCTCGCTGAAACTGTTTCTGAAGGACTGGTCCATTTTCCTGCATCAGTGACTGGAGAAGAAACTCCTTCACCTGACTGGGGTCTCCTGGGCTTTTCCACGTCTCAACACTCACAGAAGATGGATGTATTTGTGTACTATAATGAGGCTGCTCTTGCCTATGGATGCCGGCCCGGCTATAATGAGGCTGCTCTTGCCTGTGGATGCCAGCCCAGCCCCTCTGGCTTTTTGGTGCCCCAGGGCTGCAGGGCTTGGTCCACCTGCTCATGCTGGTCACCTGGGCAGAGCCTGGTCTGGAGCCTGGCACAGCCTGAAGTCAGCAGAGGGAAGGCAGCTGTGCTGCCCACATCCTTGCCAGCCTCTGGCCCTCCCAGATGCTTGTTTTCAGTAAGGTGATAAGTTTACATTTAATTGATGCCACCTGAACCACACTTGACCACAGACACTGGAGATTCACAGAAGCAGAGCTAGGAGGGTCCCTCAACACATCCATGGTGACAGAGAATTCGGGGATGACCACAGAGTAGGATAATCAGTGCCTCAGAGAGGCTGAATTATATCAAAACCTTGCTTTGAACAAGGCAACAGAAAGAACACCATTAAAAATTTTAAATTTTCTTTTGTTTTATATATATTTTATTTTAAAGATGTGGGGTACAATTCAGGATTAGGTATACAAGTAGACATAGTACAGGTAAAGTTTGGGTCTCCCTTTGGTCCCCACTTTGCCTGGTTTGAGATCAGGTACCCTTATTGATGTTGTGTCATGCCCCCTCACCCTGGCAGTATCCCACTACTGCCAATCCCTTTCTTATAGTATTATGGTAAATGTTCAGGGTCTGCTTATGAGTGAGGATATGTGGTACTCTGTTCTTGATTCTGTGATAGATCACTGAGCATGATAGACTCTAAATCTGTCCAAGTTGCTGCGAAGGCTGTATGATTGTCCTTCTTTATGCTATATAATATTCCATCGTGTATACATACCACATTTTTTAAAATCCAGTCCAGTTTTGATGGGCTGCATGGTTGGTTCCATGTTTTTGCTATTTTGAATAGTGCTGCAATTAATCAAGCAGAAGAAAGAATCTCAGAACTTGAAGACCAAAACACGGAATTAACCTGATCAAAAAACATAGAAAGAAAACTCAGAAAGAAGAACAAAGCTTCCAAGAGATGTGCAATTATATCAAGAGGTCAAACCTATGCCTGATTGATATTCCAGAAGAAAAAAGGGAAACAGAGAATACCTTGAAGCAAGTATTCCAGAAAGTTATCCAAGAAAACTTTCCCCATCTCACCAGAGATGTGACCATCCAAACACAAGAGATACAGAGAACCCTTTCAAGACATCAAATGAGAAGACCAACTCCTAGACACATAGTAATTTGTCTACACAAAGCAGGTACAAAAGAAAAAATCCTAAAGGCAGCAAGAGAGAAAGGTTAGACTACCTTCTGGGGAAAACCAATCAGAATAGCAGCAGACCTGTCAGCAGAAACACTACAAGCTAGAAGGGACTGGAGTCCAATATTCAAAGTCCTCAAAGATAAACAATTTCAATCAAGAATTTCCTACCCAGTCAAGTTCAGCTTTATCAGCAATGGAGAATTAAAATCTTTCCCAGACATCCAATCCCTAAGAGATTACGCAGCTTCCAGACCAGCTCTACAGGAGATGCTTAAAAAAGGTATTAAGCACAGAAAAAAGAAAAAAAAAAGAATGACCGTGACTTCCCAAGAGATCAGGAGAATGCAGAATCAGCAAAGAATACATTGCAACTTCAAACTGAAAACACACACATACATCAACCCAAAAATTAAAAGAAACAAAGAAAAAACCTTATAAGAACCTCATGACAGGAATAAACAATCACATTTCAGTAGTCAGCCTGAACGAGAATGCACTAAATGCACCACTGAAAAGACACAGAATGGCAAACTGAATTAAAAAAAAACCCAATAATTTGCAGCATCCAGGAAGTTCATCTCACCACAAGCGATGCATGCAGACTCAGAATTAGAGAATGGAAAATGAATTTCCAGGCAAATGGAAATTCAGACGGAAAAGAAGGCAGGAGTCACAATCTTAATATCAGACAAAACAACCTTTAAGCTATCAAAAATTAAATTTTCAAGTATTTTGTTAGGAAAATCCTTTCATCTACACTAGCTCATTATCAAATGACCAGGATTTAAAGTCATGTTTTATTTTGTAAATATGTCAGTCATCTCTGAGCATTGTCTCAGTGGCTCAGTCCACCTGTAGATGGTGCAGAATATTATACTAAATGTCTAAATGTGTACATCGCTTGAAAGTTACCCTCTTTAAAAGGAGAGCCCATACCCTGGCCTCCCTTGTCCCTTTAGAGAGTAAGAGGGTGGCAGTCCTGGTTAGTTGAGGGCTGTGGTTAGTTGGACTCTGGTTAATCAAGGCACTGCTGTGGTCCATCCACCAGTGTCCACATTTTCATCTCTTACTTTTTATGGGTGAGATGAGCCTGTGCTCAGGGCCAGCTGACCTCAGGCAATGTGGAGCACCAGAGTCCTTCTCCTGGTTGTCCCGGGGCCGGCTGCTGTGCGAGCTGTTGCAGCCTGTGAGTGGCCGGCTCTGCCACAGGGCTGCCACACCCTCTGCCCGGGTCACAGTCCACTCACCTGTCCCCTTCCCTGGATCCTGCAGCATCTTGAGTGGAGCCCCTGCTTCCCAGACAGGCCCCTCCAGAGGGACCTGTTCAGCCTGGCTGGGCCAGCCACCCCTCCTGTGCCCTCCAGCTAGGAAACCACATGCGCCTTCCTGGGGAGGCCTCCTGGGTGCACTCAGGCCCTGGGTCGGCCTAGTTGCTGCCTGGCGAAAGAAAGCAGAGCATTTGTGTGTCTGCAGGGGAGGGCAGATGAAGTCCGGTGGGGAAGAGCTGGGCGGTGCAGGCGCATTCCCTCTGCTCACAATGGCTGGCCCCGTCCCCTTTCTGCCCTGTAGGACCCTGACAAGATCCAGTTTGGCCGCACCAAGATCTTCTTCCGGGCAGGCCAGGTGGCCTACCTGGAGAAACTGCGGGCCGACACGTTCCGGGCGGCCACAATCGTGATCCAGAAGACCGTCCGGGGCTGGCTGCAGAGGCTGAAGTACCGCAGGCTGAAGGGGGCAGCCCTGACACTACAGCGCTACTGGCGGGGGTATCTGGCCCGCAGGTGAGCCGGCAGGACCCCAGCATGTGGCAGGGAGGGACTGCCTCCTTGGTCTCTGTGAGAGGGGTTCCTGCTGGGTCCGTCTGCATCTGGGTTTGCCCCGGCAGCTGGGCCTGTCCCTCTGATGCATGCTCCCGTCACCTCAGTGTTTCCCCCAGTCTGCTCCCATCCCACCAGCTGGTTCTGCCCCAAATCAATCTTTTCCCTTTGCCTAAACCCCAGAGTAATAAAACAAACTTTTTTAGGAAGAGAGGCCAGTTCCCTTTCTCTCACAATTGACGGACACCTTAGCCAGGCATTTCAGAATGCCTTGGAGTTTGTAATTAGGGCTGAGAGGTCCTGGGACACCCCTCTGTGGGTTATTGTCTGACAGAAAGGGTGTGAACTGTCTGAGCGCCTCGTGCAGAGCCAGGACCCCAGGCAGGGGTCCAGCCCAGCCTGACCGGAGAGGGACATCCTTCTGAATGACTGATGCTACCAGGCTCAGATCTGCTGAGGCAGAAAGGGGGGCGCAGCCTGGAGTCAGACCACAGCCTGGGCCTCTCGCCAGTGGCCAGATCTTAGACCTAGCCCTGGGTCTAAGGGTCCTTTCCCAATAAGAACTGCCTTGGAGAAGGGATGGTAATTGCCTTGAAGTTGTACATGGGAAAGCCAGTTTTACAAGCAGCTGCTCAGTCACCTCTGTTTAAAACACAAAAATCCAAGAGAGCCCTGAGCACTGAGCACAGAACAGGCTACAGTTAGAAGGCTGCTCCCGCCTGTGCCCTCATGGTGCACTGTGAATGGCTTCTCCCAGCATAGCCCGCGATGATGCGAGCCGTTATTTGCCTCCAGACTGTTGGGGGGTGGGCTCCGGAGCAGAGGTTGCAGAGGTGCAGTGGGTGTCAGTGGGGTCCACACTGAGTGATCTTGGTGCTCAGTGCCCACTAAGCACATCATTGGGTACCCTCGTGTGCGGGACTCTGTCCCAGGCATCCAGTGTTAGGATATGGAACAGCATGGCCTGCATGCTCCCTGCAGGGAGCTTGTGTCCAGGGGATATGCCGGGCCCACTTGTGGAGAGAGGGCTTGCAGAGAGCCGGGCCAGGGAATCAGATGTACTTTAGCAGGTAGGGTGTGCGGCTGGTTGGGGCCCCTCCTCCCTGGGCTCTGCTCACGACTCCTAAGGTCCTTTCTGGCATTGAGTACTGCCTCTCCTAAGTACTTGTTATGAGCCTGGCAGCCCACAGACCCTTAGGAGGGTGGTAGGCGTCGGAGTGGCTTTCTGTTTTACTCGGGAGATAAGTGGGGGGGCGCTGAAAGAGAGGAGACGCCCACATCCTGGACATGTCTGTAGAATGCAGAATGGGCTGGGGACAAGGAGGCTTTTGTCACTTGACAAATGCCCACCTGGCACCTGCCCTGCCAAACCCTGCAGGGATGTTGGGGGAGCAGGACGATGGAGGGACAGACAGCGATGTGAGCACATCGCGAAGACTGTCCAGGTGTGGGGGCAAGGGAGTGCTTGGGTGAGGACCAGAAGTCAGACTTGGATGGAATGTGAGGCTTGTGGGGTGCAAGGGAGAAGCTGATGCAGCTGTTCTGCATCCGAGCGTCAAAGGCCCGGGACTGCCGCGCCCATTAGGGGTGAGGGGGGCTGGCCTGCCCTGGGGTGTCCAGGTAGACCCAGGAAGGGCCTGCCGATGTCTTAGGGCCTTGTGTGCCGGCATGCCGCTGCCCCCTCCCTGACGCTACCTGTCCTCTCTCCCAGGCTGGCCGAGCATCTGCGGAGGACCAAGGCGGCCCTGGTGCTCCAGAAGCAGTTCCGCATGCAGAGGGCCCTCCGGGCCTACCAGAGGGCCCGCCGGGCAGCCGTGGTCATCCAGGCCTTCACCCGGGCCATGTTTGTGCGGAGGCGCTACCGCCAGGTGAGCGGCACCCTGCGGCACTCGCAAGCAGCGGGTCAGGAACTAAAGCAGTGGCAGGCGGACACCCGCCAGGGACCCTGGTGCTTCCCCAAGACAGATGCCTGCTGGGGACCCCAGCACTTCCCCAGGTGTCTTCACATCTCTACTTCCCCCAAATCTTTTCTGAAGTCCACAAGGTAGGAAAGTACACATCCATTTGTGCTGCTGTAACAGAACACCTGAGACTGAGCCATTTACAAAGGAGAGAGGTTTACGGCTCGCAGTTCTCAAGGCTGGAAGGTTCACGACCAAGCAGCTTGTTTGCTCATGGTAGAAGGTGCAGGGGGGCTGGCATGGAGATCCTGTAGCAGGAGAGCCCTGGGAGGTGCCTGGCTCTAGAGGCAACTAACAGTGAGCACGTGCCAAGGGAGGGCATTGGTCCATTCAAGAGAGATCCAACCCATGACCCAAATACCTCCTACCGGGCCCCGCCTTCGACTGGAGGGGCCACGTTCCAACATGTAGTTTTGAGGGACAACATCCAAACTGTAGCAGTCCCGGTGCCCCTTGGACACCTGAGCTGCTCAGGGAAGCTGAGTTGCCCAGCAAGGGCATAAGCCAGCCACAGCAGGTTGGGCGGCCATCTCGGGCTCATCCGGACCTGACAGCAGGGCGAGTGCTGGGCATCAGCAAGTCCAACCCTTTCATTTGACAGACGAGTGCTAGGAGCTCAGCATGGTGAGGAGAAAGACCCCAACCTCCTCCCTGCCAGCAAAGCTGAAACACTTGACCAGGGAGCCCTCAGCCAAGACATGTTTGTCCCACCAAGTTACACCGGCACAACTGAAGCATGAGCCAACTTGAAAGATGAATTGGAAGAGAGCATCTAGAATGTTCGTTTCTTAAAGTGAACATCTGTCTCTGCCATGATCAGAGAAGGTGTGATTTTCTAAATAATTAAAGCACTGAGCTGATCATGCAGAAGCAAAGGTGGTCAGGGTGGACCACACCCTCACGTGATACATGGAGACGGTTCTGTGCATGTTTCTGAGTGTGTGGTGGCATCTGTGTGATGTCACCATGAAAGGGGCAGGTGACGTCTGAGAGGCAGCCACCAGGGGCAGCACGTGTCCCTCGTAGCTGTGACACTGTTACTTGTTCTGCCTGTTTGCTTGTTTATTCCTCAGACATTCATTTTGCTGGGTATTGGGGCAAGAACATTGATGATACTTTCATTTCCTGAGTAGTTTTTAACTTGGTAGAAAAGCAAAAGGAAACCCAGTGGATCACAGGCTACGTTTGGCATGAGCAGCCACAAGCCCACCGTGGACACTCACTGGGGTGCCAGCTCATCTTCCAGCTTATGTTACCAGGAAGGTCCACATCTGTTAAATGGGGGTGTCATGTGGCCCCTACGGCTTTGAGGGTTTCAGACTACAGTTCCTTAGCCATTAATGAAGAGTAAAGCAAAGCTGGAAACAGGCTGGGCTGGTGACCCCCATGGGTGGCAGGCTGTGGAACTGCTCGTTTTCAGCCACCAGCAACTCACATCCAGGGGAAAGTTCTCTCTGCACGCCCTCAACCCAAGGCTGGACCTGGCTCCCTCCTCTGGGCAGCAGCCGACCTTTGTCTCCTCCTCTGGGTAGCGGCTGACCTTGGATCCCTCCTCCAAGCAGTGGCCGACCCTGGTGCCCCTCCTCCAAGCAGTGGCTGGCCTGGCTCCCCTCCTCCCGGCAGTGGTCAGCCCTGGCTCCCTCCTCCAGGCAGTGGCTGGCCGCAGCGCCCCTCCTCCAGGTGGTGGCATGCGCTCCTCCACTCCTGTCCTGTGCTACAGCCCCCGGGCGTGTGTGCTTGTCCCCTGCTAGGTCCTCCTGGAGCACAAGGCCACCATCCTCCAGAAGTACGTGCGAGGCTGGATGGCACGCAGGCGTGTCCGCAGGCTGCAGGGTGCAGCCATCGTCATCCAGTGTGCCTTCCGGAGGCTCAAGGCCAAAAGTGAGCTGAAGGCCCTCAAGATCGAGGCGCGCTCGGCCGAGCACCTGAAGCGCCTCAATGTGGGCATGGAGAACAAAGTGGTCCAGCTGCAGCGAAGGATTGACGACCAGGTCGGTGTGAGCAGGCCTACACAGGGGTTGGGCTGGGCGGCGGCGCTGAGGCAGGGTAGAGAGACCCCCGGCTTCCTGGGGACCCGCAGGAGCCAAAGATGGGGGAGCACCATGTCCTCAGGTCCTGCCAGGCTCGGCAAGAACAGGTGCTGACATGGCAGGCAGAATGGTGCCTCCCAAAGGGCTCCTGGCTTGCCCAGGCTCTGTGAGTGAGGGACCTCAAGTGGCAAAGGGACTTGGAGATGAGAAGTTGAGGGTCTTGAAGGGGGGAGAGGACCTGGGTTTTCCAGGTGGGTGTGATGCGGTTGGACAGGAGACGGGAGGAGAGGGTGGAAGAGAGGGGACGGGAGGACGGAGGCAGAGGAGGCGAGGGGAGGGTGGAAGCAGAGGCACCAGCAGCCAAGGCACGGGTGGCCTCTGAGAGCCGGCACTGGCCACGTGATTGGTGCTCCCAGAAGGTTGGTCACAGCCTGCTGACCCCTCTGGACTTCTGCCCTCTAGGCTTAAGAGAACAGACTGGTGTCTCAAGCCACTCACTGGACGGTGAAGTGTTGCCGCAGTAGGAGGATGGTTTGCTGGCCCGAGTCCTGCTTCCCTGCTCTTGCGAGGGGGCAGGTGTAACCCCAGGACCATTCGGTGCTCCATGGGGCATCATGTGTGCGGGGCTCACCGGTGCCTTGTCTGGTTGCTTGCCTGAGCCCTGCGGCAACCTCTAGGGTAAATCTTACAATTGAACTTTCCTACAGAGGAGGAAACTGAGAGGGCATGTGATCCTCAAGTCATGCGGGTGGCAGTGCAGGCCGAGGCGGGAGCCCCCACTGTCTGGTACCAGAGCCTGCGTCCTGCACCACGTGGTCCTTCGCCTCTGTGGCTGCGTGGGGCGAAAAGAGCACTCACTTGGGAAAGCGGTGGAACTCAGCGCAAACCCAGCTCTGCTGCTTAAGGGCTGGGGGGCTGACTCGGCCACTCTGTGGAGCCTCTGTTTTTTTATCCATAAAATGGGGCTGACGGGGTTGGAAGACCAGTTAAATGGTCCTGCAGATACACAGGAGAAAACTTGGGACAGTGGTGTTCCCGGTGCTGCTGTTTTGTTTCAACCTTTCCCTCTGTCCTCCTACCCTGGCCACCCTTCCCACGTCGGCCAAAAAGCAAGAAGTCACTGACTGAGTCTGGGCAGTGGGTACTGTGCAGGGTACCGCCGGGAATTCAGGACCTGCAGTTCCTTCCAGCAGGGTGGGAGGTCAAGGCTCACAGGTGTGCATGTGCACACCACACACCCACTCTTGGTGATCAGGTGGCCGGTCCTCCTTCCCTTTAGAAGACCTCCACGGGGTGCCTGGTTGTTTTCAAGGCCTTTGTGAGGCGGGGAGGCAGTGGGCGGCCATGGCAGACATCGGATGCTGCATCACGGCGGAGGAATCTTACGCGTCTGTTCCCTCCTGTTTTGGGCACCTGCTGCATGCCGAGCCCCGCCACGCGTGCTCTATGTTCATGCTCATCCTCCCACGGGTTTGGGAGGTCATCTCGGAGATGCGGAAATTGTGGATCGAGGACATCAGGTGCCATGCCAAGGTCGCAGAGACAGAAAGTGCTAGAAGCAGACGTCCACCTCAGGCCATCTGATCCTGCGGCCATGAGGAGGGTGATGCTAGTTTTTTACCCTCAGACATCATGAAAGTGTTCCATCTCCTCCTGTGTGCAATCCCTTCTCAGCTCAGTCACCACGCACACAGGGTGTGAAGACCACAGGGCCAGGCTTCTGTGGTGCCCAGAGGGTTTTGGGCGCCTTCTGGGGAAGGAAAGGACACAGGAACATGCCTGGCAAGGACAGAGAGAGACTTGAGTTGGGGCCACCAGGCACGGCCTCAGGGGTCACTCGGTTTCAAGGCACCTGTTCTCCGCTGGGCATTTTTTTTTTTCTTTTTCTTTTTTTTGAGTTGGAGTCTCACTCTGTCGCCAGACTGGAGTACAGTGGCCGCTCCCTGCCACCATAGCTTCAACCTGCTGGGCTCCGACGATCCTTCCATCTCAGCCTTCCAAGTAGCCGGAATTACAGGCACGCGCTACCATGCCCGGCTGATTTTTGGATTTATTGTAGAGATGAGGTCTCGCTGCCCAAGCGGGTGGCAAACCTGCGGGCTCAGGCAATCCACTCACCTCAGCCTCCCAAAGGCGCAGGATTACAGGCTGAGCCACCGAGCCCGGCTACTGGGCATTTTTTAAGCGTCTCACAACCAAGTGGGGCAGAAAAAAAAGCAAGCCACTTGACACCTCAACCAGCTGACCAGGAGTCCCAGGCAGTGTGCAGACGGCAGCAGGGTGGCTCTGTTTTCCTGCTCCTGCAAAGGACAGGCCTGGGGAGAAGAGACCATGGCGTGATGCGTGTTCTCTGTGAGCTCGCAGGTGCCCTGTTGGTGCCTTGCCACGGGGTGAGACAGAAAGCCTAGGCACAGATGGGGGCAGCAGGTCGGTGAGGTGGGCAGGAGTGTAGGCGCAAAGGTCCCTGACACTGGCCCCTGAGAGCCACAGAGTACCAGAGTTTTTGTTGATATATGGCTAACGAGAACCAGACAGAAGAGCTGTGAAAACTTTCCCAGTTAACCTTCTGGCAGAGGGCAGTGGAGGACAAGGGGCTTCGACCAGTGTGCCCTGCCAGGAGCCCTGGCCCGGGCGTCTAGCCCTCGAACCTGGCTCTGGCACTGCTGATTTCTAAAGCTGACTTGAGAGGACAAAAATAACCCTAGTATTTTTCACTCCTCGTGCTTGAGCATCAAAGAGAAGCAGATTTGAAAAGCCTATTTTTAAAGAGTGCTTTTGCCTTAAGCTTCCTGCTTGGCAAACATCTGTGGGTGGTGGCAGGTGTTGGCCACCCTGGGCAGAGCGCCTGCGTGCTGAGGGTGAGCAGGAGAGGCAGGCAGGGGGGTGCACTCTCGCTGTCTGGCGCCCCTCCCCACGTCGCCTGGGATATGCCAGGCGCTCTCCTCCTGCATTAGCAAACTTAATCTCCCCCCACAGCCCTATGAGATAAATATTAACATGATTCCCAGTTTAAAGATGAGGAAACTGAGGCACGGAGAGGTCGAGTAGCCTGCCCAAGGTCACACAGCTAGTAAGCAGTTCGACCGGGGCTGAACTTGGCAGCCTGGCTTCAGGGCACGTTCTGCCACCTCTAACCACTGAGAAGCCCCTGGCTGTGGAGACTCTTGGGATTTCTCAGTCCAGGAAGACCCTCGCCCTTAGTTTGGGGTCATGCTCTCACAGATAGCGTTGTCCTTGGGGCTGGCTGGCACTTAAGTGGGGCATATGACCCAGAGTCAAAGAACATGCTTGACACCCTACTGTGGGAAAGGGTGCCGGCCCAGTCCCCGTTACAGGCATCCAAGGTGCTTGTTTGTGAGGGTCTCTCAGCAGAGAGGCCTGCTGTTTGGAAGAGAATTGTTTTTTTTCTTCCTGTAATTCCCAGAGACCACCTGGGCAGCCATTTTCTTGATTCTTAGGCCAGAAGGAGAGGATCTGCGCAGCCAGGGTCGCCGCAGATGAAGGTATCCTGAAGTGTTTATCAGGGCGACACAGGGTCGTGGACAGGGTCCTCATGGACGGAGCTCCCATGAACAGAGGCCAGGCTCCATCTGTCATACTTGCAACCAGAGCTAATCACCCAGAGATAGCTGGCCTTGAACTCCTCAGGGCAATTGGCCTGAGAATCTGCGATAACTTCTAGCTCAACAATTCACTAATCCCACGATCTGGCTGGAATAGGGCTCTGTCCCCAGGCTGCATTCAAGATCTCCAGGGAGCTTTTTAGAAAGTGTTCCCACTGCCAAGAGGTCAGCAAGGGAGGAAACAAAGATAAGCTAGATGAGGTGAGCACCAACATTCACAGCCTTGTGCAACCAAAGGGAAGAAGAGGATGCAAACTTGGCACTGAGTGTCCTAGCAAACAGCAGAAGGAAGGAAATGGTGACTCGAGTTTGCCAAGAGAAGCAAAGTGTGTCATACTGGGGTTCAGAATCATCCCTGTGCTGAGCTAGTTGGAGTGAGTTGCCATGCCCTTCACGGTACCCTCCAGCAGCACACAACGGCTGTTTAGACCACTCCTTATGGTGTCCTCGACAAGCCTGTGGTGTGGCAATGTCCAGCCAAATGACATAGCTGAGAGCCTGGCCTCCTGCCGGCCTGGCTTTATTCAAGCACACGCGTAGAGCAATTAGGCCAGCTGAACTTAGAATTTATTTATGATGGATGTCAAGTTTCTCAGGCCTTATGAGCATAATGTTATCCTTCAATACATTTTATATGAAAAAATAGGACACAAGTCTATGGAGTCAGTAACCTTTAGATCACCTTGATTCAATGTACTTAGTAGTCATTTGTAAATATGCTAGATTAGTTTGTGTTTTATGATTCACAAGAGCATTTCTCTAGAGCCTTGCACAAGCTGATGGCAGGGAAGTGTCCTGAGAAAGGTATCGTGATCTCATGGTGTGCAACCATCAAGGAGTCTGGACACGCCTAGATGCACAACCAACTGCATGCCAAGGCCATAGGGCACAGCCTATAGCTTCTGGGCCACAGACCTGCACAGCTTGGAACTGTGCTCAGTACTGCAGGCGACTGTACCACAAGGGTCTGTGTATCTAAATATAGAAATGATACGGTGAAAATACAGTAAAAAAGATGAAAATGGTCTGCCTGCATGGGTCACTTTTCATGAATGGAGCCTGCAGGACTGGAAGTAGCTCTGGTGAGTCAGTGCGTGATGGTGTCAGTGTGTGATGGTGAGGGTCTCCGACATGACTGTGTCCTACGGTAGACTTTATCAACACCGCACACTTAGGCCACATGAAATTTACCCAAAAATATATTTTTTCAATAATGAACCTTAGCTTTTTGACTTTATAGACTTTTAATTTTTTAAACCTATTTGTCCTTTTGTAATAACATTGTAAAACACAGGCACATTTTACAGATGTACAAAAATATTTCCTTTCTTGATATCCTTATTCTGTGTTTTTCTTTTTAAAAATTGTTTATTTTTTTACTTTTTAAACATTTTTGTTATCAACTAAGATACCGAAAACTATTTGAACTCCCTGAAGTGATTAAAATAAAAAAAATGTTAACAGAAAAAACAACTAAGACACAAACATGTACATTATCCTAGGTCTACGGGGTCAGGGCCAGTAACGTCACAGCAAGGGCTTCTGGGGTCTGTGAGAGCGTGAGTGCACTTGGCCATTCCCTTGTTGGGCTTGACTGCACGGCTGTGACATGAGGACATGCCCTCCCGGGGTCTTCCTTCCAAAGTCACACATCCAGAACACAAAACCCACAGTCCTGGTGAATCCCAGTGGCTGCGTCTGGGTGCCCGTGATGGTGAGATTCGGGGCTGCCCTGGCTCTGCTGTCGGGGGTCTCCCCACCCGCCCCGGCAGCCAGCAGAGACTGAAGGCCTCTTTCCGAGGCTCCCTAGAGAACTCTGATGGTGACACACCGGTGTTTGAGCCCCTGTGAGGTCAGTCGCTGTGACCTCGACTTTGCTCATGGGGACACTGGGGCAAGCTGACTGAGAACAGAGCCAGGGTCTGAGCACATGCCTGTCCAGCTGCGGCCATCACCCCCAGCATTCCTGAGTGTTCTTGGGCACATGTCAGGAGCCACGAGGCTGGGCCTTCTGAGTACACCATGCTGCCTCGGGGTCCTGAGGTGGTGTCTTGTGGACAGAGGGATAGGCTGTGCCTGTGCCCCCTGTGACCATGCGCACCTCTCCCAACCCCAGCCACCCCTTCTAAGACCTGGTCACCTGGCCTGGGCTGTGCTACCCCTGGGGCGACAGCAGGCTGAGCCTCACTTTCAGCCCAGAGCAGAGACGGAGTCAGAAGGTGGCTGGCCCAGCACCCAGCCCCTCCCTGAGCCCGATCCCTTATGCAAGACCCTCAGCCTCCAGTGGAGACCAGATGGGCGGTGTAGACATGCATTGGGTTTTTACATCGGTGCTGCCTAATTGGGTTTCTTTGTGATTCATTGGAGAGACTGATAGACCAGGCCTGGGGTGTGTTAGCTTGTAACGGGGAGGTTCCCACAGAGCATGGTGGGGAAAGGGGGTCATCCTTCTGTATCAGCCCGGGAAGTGGACTTGTGCGCTGACACGCGGGTCCCAGGGCAGGTCCCACGGCTGCTTGGCGTTGGGTGGGTCCGACAGTGTGTCTCTTGCTGCTCCTCACTGCTTAAGTGACATTTGGTTTGTACGAGTTGACTGCTGACTCCCGATGCCCGATGCCCGGCGTGTTCGTGTTGTGACTGATAGGTAGCTCTGTTTTGCTTGGGGCTCGGGGACCTGGTGGTAAAGGGTATTCGGCAATAGCTCCTCCTGCTGGGTGGAGAACCGGCTTCCTCCCTACACTCCCCGTGGCCAGCTGTAACCGATGCCATCACAACTCTCTCAGTGTAGCATCTGCCCGTTACACCTGCACTTGACACGGGCACCAGGTGCTTAGGGCTCTAGGCCC
>NW_007251720.1:155528-181129 GCF_000164805.1 Carlito syrichta
GAGGGTGGTCTGGTGACCTGGCACCCTGTCTGCAGGGGTGTGGCGTGCGTGGAGCCACCGGGGCGTCAGTTCCCAGAGTCAGAGTCTTAGACGGAGCAGCGGCTGGCAGGTGGGAGAGGGCCTCCTCAGAAGCGGGGAGGCAGAAGGGGTCCTTTGTCTCAGAGCTAGTGATTAGGTTGCAGTTCTTTGTGCCCACAAGCCCCTGGCAGGAGGGCTCCGTGCGGTAGAGCAGGAAATCCCAAGGCGCAGGCTGCAGGTCCAGGGCCTGGAGTGTTGTTCCTGCAGCTCCAAGACCAGACTGGGGTCTGCTGGCCAGTGTGGACGCTGACCACGCAGTCCAACTCTGCTCCTGCTCACGGTGGCTCCTGGGCGATTCAGTGTTGGGCTTGCTGGACTCATTTTCCTCCATTTCTCGGGATTCTCAATGGTTCTGTTAGGATGATGCCAGGAGAGCACTTGTGCACGTAGCGATGTGAGTTTCATCCTGCCTTGGAAGTTCATTTGTGGTTGCCTTCGTGCCTGTTCCCAGTCGAATAACCCTCCCTCTCCATCTCCCTCCCCGCTCCCTATCTGCCAATGTTACCACAGAACAAAGAGCTCAAGACGCTGTCGGAGCAGCTGTCCACGTCCTCGTCCGCACATGCCGTAGAGGTGGAGCGGCTGAAGAAGGAGCTGGCACGTTCCCAGCAGAGCCGCGAGGACACCGGCCCGGGGCTGCAGGAGGAGGTGGACAGCCTGCGCACCCAGCTGCGGAGGGCCCACTCGGAGCGCAGGGTCCTGGAGGATGCCCACAGCAGGGAGAAGGACGAGCTGAGAAAGGTAGGTGTGGGCGGGCAGCACCCCCCAAGACCACCTTGCCTTAAGCTGTGAAGTTGCCGTGGACCTTACCAGGGCTTGTGCCCACAGACTGGCCCTCTCTCTGGACGTGGGGAGCCCACACACTGTGTCCACTCCTTTGACAAGTGTTGATGGCGTTTCTGCTGTTGACTGGACGCTGGCGCCTGGTTAAGGGCAGAGTGTCTGCCGGCGAGCATCTCTCTTATGGTCAGGAGTTGGTCCCAGGCGACTCTCTTGACAGGAGGGCCATGGCAGAGGCCGTGGCAGCTCGTGGCATTGCCTGCAGGCATGGGGCGCCTCTAGGTGGCCCTGCCTGTGGTAAAGCGTCAGGCTTTGGGGTGTTTACCTCGGATTTAAGCGTTTCAGTCCGACTCACCCCCTCTGTGGGGTGGGCTTACTTCCTGCCCCTTGGAGTCAAACTTCCTGGGTTTGCCCTGCTTTCCTGAACGTCAGGGCACAGAGTTCCTGATCCACTCCCAGGACAGCCGTTCTGACCAGGAAAGTCCCACAGGGCCCCTGAGAGCCCCCTACGGACTTGGGACACTGCTGCTCTCCCAACTCTACAGGCCACGGGGAAAGCACGTGGCCCGTGCCTTAGAGCCTGGCCATCGGCAGGGGTTGCAGCAGGCTGGGCATCTAAGGAGAGAGGGTCTCCGTGTTCTGGATGTCGGGAAAGCAACTTCAAATCCACGGAGAGAGGATGCCAGGACAGACTGTGATTCCATAGACTCCCACCTCCATGCAGCACCACCAGCATGAGCAGAGGACCGCCGGCCTCAGCTCTGCATCTGTGTGTCTCTTTCAGAGTTGGTCCCGATCATCCCCAGGCCCCCCTGGACCTGCACCTGCCACCCCTTTCCATGCAGTGCTTAGGGTGGGGCAGCCGCTGTCTTCACTCGCCTCTTGGTGCCCCGAGCTTAATGGTAAAGCCCGGAGAGGAAGGGAGGTGGGCGCTGAGCCAGAGCCAGCTGGAACGCACACCTCACAAAGGCTCCTGGGGCCCCTTCCTTGGTTTTGCTGCCACAGGGTCCAGCAGAGTCTGAAGTACTTCTCGCATGGGGGCGTGAGGGTCCTCCAGGTCAGTGTGGTCACCTCTCCCCTCTCCACACAGTCGTCTCCCAGGCTGCAACCCCGGGAGTCAGTGTCCAGTCCCTCTGCTGCCAGGCTGGCTATGGTGTGTTGTGTTGTTGGCCTGAGGCTGCCGTCCTTGGGGCTCTTTCTCCCCTGGCTGGGGAGACTGCCCCAAAAGACGGCTGCGTCACTGGCTTGGGCCAGGGTGGCTTAGGTCACTCCTTAGGTCAAGCAGCCCGGTCTTGCCGGTTATGTGTGGAGAAGCCGGTTGCTCAGACCCAGCCTGGAGCCTCTCTGCCTACTCACATTTCTTTTATCACACCCAACAGTGTGCTGTGCTTGTTAATGACAGGCTGGTTGGTTTGTGGAGTGATTTCGTTGACAGCGTTATTGAATATAATTCGCATACCGTTTAGTTCCCTTGTTTAAAATGTACTGTTCTAGCCGGGCTCGGTGGCTCAGCCTGTCATCCCGCGCCTTTGGGAGGCTGAGGTGAGTGCATTGCCTGAGTCCGCGGGTTCGAGACCCGCCTGGGCAGGTGAGACCTCATCTCTACAATAAATCAAAAAATCAGCCGGGCGTGGTAGCGCGCGCCTGTAATTCCGGCTACTCGGAAGGCTGAGGCGGAAGGATCGCCGGAGCCCAGCAGGTCGAGGCTGCGGTGGCCGGGAGCGGCCACTGCACTCCAGTCTGGGCGACAGAGTGAGACTCCAACTCAAAAAAATAAAAATAAAAATAAAAATGTACTGTTCTTTGGTTTTTAAAATATTCACAGTTTTGCAACCATCACTATAGTCTGATTTTAGAATATTTTCATCCCCACAAAAAAGAGTTCCGTTCCCAGTAGCAGACACACCCCATTTCCCCCATTTTCCCACCCAGGCAGCCACTAATCCACTTTCTGCCTTTAGAGCTGCCTGTTCTAGACATTTCGTACAAGTGGAATCATGTAATATGGGGCCTTTTGTAACTGGCTTCTTTCACGTTCAAGAGCCATACACGTCATAGCATGGATCAGTGCATCCTTCTTTTTATTGCTAAGTGATATTTCACAGTGCAGGTATACTTTCTTTGTCAGTTCATTTGTTGATGGACATTTGTGTTGTTTCCACTTTATGGCTATTATGAATCATGCTACTGCAAACATCTTGGGTATATACCTAGGAGTGGGCCACTTGGGCTGTATGTTCAACCTTTTGAGAAACGGCTAGAGTGTTTCTCAAAGCTGCTGCACCATTTTACATTTCCACCAGCAGGTATGAGGGTTCTGACATCTCCACATCCTCACCAGCACCTGTTATTGTCTGTCTGTATTGTGGTCGTCCTGGTGGGTGTGAGGTGGAATCTCGCTGGGGGTTCTGATCTGTATTTCCCTAATAACTGATGATGTTGAGCATCTTTTCTGTGCTTATTGGCCTCTTGTATATCTTATTTGGAGAAATCTTGTTGCGGACAGCACTGAAACTGAAGATCAACTTGAACATGTCGCCATCCTCACAATATTAAGTCTTTTGATCCATTACCTCAGGAAGTTTCTATTTATTAAGGTTACCTTTAATTTTTTTCAACAATATTTTTAGTTTTCAGAGTGTAAATTTACACTCCTCTTGTTAAAACTTTTCCTAAATACTTTATTCTCTTTAATGCTATCATAATGGAATCGTTTTCTTAATTTCTTTTTCAGAGTGTTCATTGCAAATGTATCAAAATACTATTGAGTTTTGTGTATTGGTCTTGATTCCTACAACCTGAACTCATTTATTGAGTTGTTAAGAGGATGTTGTAGGATTTTCTACATACACGATCTCGGCAGATAGAGATGCATTTCTGGAATTTCCATTCTGGAGGCATTCATTTTTCTTTTACAGTTGCCCTGGCTGAAACCTTCAGTACAGTGCTGCGTGGAAGCGGCCTGAGTGGACCTCCTTGTCCTCTTTCTGTTTTTAGGAAAGAAGCACTGTCTTTCACCATGAAGCACTATGGGTTTTTTAAGATGCCCTTTATCATGTTGAGGAAGTTCACTTCTGTTTCTAGTTTGTTGAGTGTTTTTGTCATGAATACGTTAGTATTTGGTTGAGGGTCTTTGAATCTATATTCTGAAGGGACACTTATCTGTCGTTTTGTTCCTTGTGATGACTGTGTGATGTGGGTATCAGGGTAACACTAGCCTCAGAGAATGAATTGAGAAGTGTTCCTCTTCTGTTTTTGGAAGAATTTGTGAAAATTAATTCTTCTTTAAATTTTTGGTCAGTGGCAGAATGATTTTAAAGTCTGTGTTTCTGTGTAGTGCCTAGCAAAAGCAGTGAGGCCCATCTACATACGTGGACCAATCACCCACCACATGCGTGCCTGCTGCTGGGTACTCCATGTACTTCATCTTGTTTAAGGTCAAAACAGCCCTGTAAGGTGGGTGTCCGTTTTACAGAGGGGGAAACTGAGACTCACAGAGCCCGGGATCTGTGAGCTTGCGAAGCTTGTCTTTGCCAGGTTCCACACTTTAGGATGTGATCACAAGAGTCCATTCTGCAGTGATTGGTGCTGGTTCAGTGCCCCTCAAGGAAGTGAGGGCTCAAATCTGGGGCCCTGGCACATGTTTCTCAGTCGCTCCCTACCTGGCTTTTGCAGTGCTCAGGTGCTTCTTCCTTATCTGTGTCACAAAACTGTGGATGTGGTTTTAGTGGGGAAAATTACCTGATGGTCTCCTGCAGAAGGCAGCATGTATCTCCAGGGGTTCCAGGCATAAGGGTGTATCCATGCAATTTAGCCCTCATATTATAAAAGAAATACATACCATATCCCATCCTCCTTTATCCCCACTGACAATTTCACATTCTCTTAGAAGGCATCTGAATTGTTACTTTTTTAAAAAAGCTATGCAAACATTTTGCTATAATAAATAGCAAAAAAATTATTTTTTAGGGATTTGTCTCACATTGTTTCAATCCTGCTTCCTCTTTGAACAGGCTATGTGTTCTTATCCTTTTCTCCCCTTTTTTTGTAATATTCACCTCATTCTGGCAGTGAATCAGAAGCCCAGTGCTAGATTGACTGCTGAATATCAATAGTCAATAGCAAATCTCTTTCCCCTTCCCAGAATTTAGACTATGATGGTCCAGTAAGACAGGGAAAGCACATTAGATGAAGACTAGGCATCCTGTGTTCATTGTTAGCTTTTGGCTCTCTGAAGACTCGGGTTTGAGAGCTGAAAATTTAGCAAGACAGGCAAACACAAAACATGAAAGCCTGTTATCTTTGCAAGTTCCTCAGCAAAGCATGTGAGCTTGCTGTAGCCTTTTCATGGCATTTTTATGGGCATTCAATGACCATAAACAGTGCTAAGCTAGCCTGTTTTGGTTTCATGGGATATTTCTTCCCGTGTACAGTTTTTTCTTCCAAATGTGAAAGGCGCTTTGGCCAGTTCAGTTGTCTTCAACAAAAAGGACATTTTCACATAACCAGTTAAAATTCAAATGCCACGAAAGGAGCCTTTCCTTTGCTAGTGTCCCAGAACATCATTCCCGTTGCTGTCTCTTTCAGCGTGTTGCAGACCTGGAACAGGAAAATGCTCTCCTAAAAGATGAGAAAGAACAGCTTAACAACCAAATCCTGAGCCAGGCTAAAGGTACGTACCAAAGCATCTGAGTTTTGTGTGGGATCTGGTCTCTTTTCCTCACTGATTTTCCCCAAAGATCCCTGACAAGCTTGCTCAAGAGGCTGCTGTGGGGAAAGGACTTTCATAGAGGGAGCTAAAGAAAGAATCGTGATTTTCAAGATCCTGCTGTGACATTTGGGTTCCGAAGTTTAATGAAATGACACATACTTAGCACGGACAGTGTTACGCATGGAACTTGGGGTCAGGGAGACCTATACCCAAAGCATGACTCTACTGTGTGCTGCTGTGTGGCCTTGAGCAAGTCCTTGGCTTCTTCATCTGCAAAACAGACATAAGGTGCAGCCCTCAGTGGGTCATGCAGGTGAGGTTCTTAGGAGGGTGTGAGCACTTGGAAGCTGTTACTGTGGCTGGTTTGTACATTTAGCTTTTGCGTCCGGGGTACCTGACATGGTCTCTTCCACCCAGTGGGCCTTCGCTAATGTTTGCAGAAGAGAGGGTCTTGAATCACATCCCAGGTCAGCCTCTCTGAAGCACCCACCAGCTCTGGGGTTGCTGTCAGTTCCTGTGTGTGCTGCTCGCTACTTTTCAGCATCTGTTGTGGAAGAGCAGGGGTGGGGAGTCCACAGCCCCCAGTCCCTGCCCCAGCTCCACGTGGCCTTGAGCAAACCCCTCTCCCATTCTCAGGTTCCTCACCTGTATCAAGAGAGAACTGAACCACATGACCCCCCGGTCCCAGCCAGCATCATGTCTTGTTGAAAACATAAGCTGTTTTTAAGTTTATCTTCATTTTATTTTAGACTGGGGGTACATATGCATCCTTGTTACATTGGCTATATTGCATAGTGGTGGAGAATGGGCTTATTGAACATTGTATACAACAGGTGATCTGGCAACACTCACCTCCTCCCCCTTCCCACTTTTGGAGCCCCCAGTGTCTGTTATTTCCATCTCTATGCCCATGTGTACCTAGTGTTTCATTCCCACATATAAGTGAGAACATGTGGTGTCTGATTTTCTGCTTCTGTGTTAGTTCACGTAGGATAGTGGCCTCCAGTTCCATCCATGATGCTGCAAAAGACATGATTTTATTCTTCTTTATGGCTGTAAAGGATTCCATGGTACATATGATCACATTTCTTTAGTCAACCGTTGGTAGACACTTAGGTTGGTTCCATGACTTTGCTATTGTGAATAGTGCTGCGATAAATGTGCATGTATAGGTGTCTTCTTTATTTAATGGTTTCCTTTCATGTGGGTAGATACCCAGCCAGTTGGATTGCTGGGTCAAATGGTAGTTCTATTCTTAGTTCCTTGAGATATCTCCATACTGCTTTCCAGAGAGGTTAAGCTGGTCTACATTCCCACCAACAGTGTATGAGCATTCTCTTTCCTCCGCATCCTTGCCAACATTCTGTTGTTTTGACTTTTTAGGAATAGCCATTCTTATTGGTGTAGGACAGCATCGCAGCGTGGTTTTAATGTGCATTTCTCTGATGATTTTCTGTCTATTAGTACGAGTAATAAGTCATGGCAGGAGAGAAGCCACCCGTGCTATTTGTCTTCTCTCCTGCCCCCAGCCTAACCTTGGGCCTAATTTCTTTAATTTCCCTGTGCTCCAAGCACCTGAAAGATCAGGGCTAGGAGGGAAACTGTGGACTACTCCTGGCTTTTCCAGGAGCGCTGCCAGCAGGTGCTGGGGTGGCTGGCAGAGGAGGGGCTGGTGCGTTGACCGAGGGAGTCTCACGTGCGCTGGCGACTTCTCTGCCCCTTCCCCGTGAGCAGGGTCTGTCTTCCTCCCATCTCCAGAGACCAGGGCGGAGACACTAGCATCCCACTGGCCTCACAGCAAGTGAAGAGCCCCACAGATTCATCCAGGGCCTCTGGGATAAGCTTGTTGCGGGCAGCCTTTTAGCAAGAGATTAGTCAGAAAGCGAGTCCATACTTTCGAGGGGAGCCACCCAGAAAATGGCAGCTCAGTGTGCTTCCTTCCAGATGAGTTTGCTCAGAACTCTGTGAAGGAAAACCTCCTGATGAGGAAAGAGCTGGAGGAGGAGCGGTCCCGGTACCAGAACCTTGTGAAGGAGTATTCACGGCTGGAGCAGAGATACGACAACCTGCAGGACGAGATGACCATTGTGAAGGCAAGGAGGGCGGTCCCACTGTGCGGCGCTGCCCAGGACACACGCGCGTGCGGTGCTGCCTTCCTGCCTCTGTTCCTGCCGTCCCTGCAGAGCACGGGAACCATGCAAGGAAGTGGCTGGGCTGGGAGACTCATTCCTGAGGCACCTCCTCTCGCAACTTTGGGGTCTTAGATCTCAGCCACGAGTTCGGACAGTTCCACCCGCTTGTGTGTGCTGTCGTTCCTTGTCTTGTGCTGGGGAGGTTCCTGTACTGGAAGATAATGGTGTGTGCAGTCATGAGCTCAGCTTCCTGGGTGTGTGTGGCAGAGGCCCTCAAGGGCCCGTCGGGTCTCCTAATCTCTGATGAAATGTGGTATATGTAGAAATAATTTCATGATATTTCAGGACTCATCTTACTCTTTATAAACATTTCTTCCAGAAATATGTATTCAAACAAGACAGAATAAGTTAATTGCATAGAAACCAGGAAGAAAGGCTGAGTAGGAACATATATAGACATCTGAAATTTTCCTACCATGCTCAGTTTTCTTTCTGAAAGCCAATCTGATGCAAAAAAAGGGGAGATATTTTTAAATGAACAGTATAAGTGGAAAACTATATTTCTCATATGTCACTATTTTCATAAAATTGACGGCATGCCCGTTGAAGGGGGAGGGACTGTTTGGGGCAGGTTTGCAACATTCTTTTCAGGAGAGGGAAACAGGTAACGTGACTGCCTTTGTGCATTTGGAAGGCAGGACCAGGAGTGAAAGGTGATCTCCCCTGGACTCTTCAGGGAATCTGGCCTAAGGGTCATGGATTCACCTTTCATTCAGAGACTAGGGCACACGATCCTGTCTTTGGAGCCGTGTTGCCTTCTAGCTGCCATGCCTGACTATGAGCACTGTGGATGAAGTGTTGGCAGGCAAGCTCTGTGTGGCCGTCTTTCTGAGAGGTAGTAATACGTGTTCTTGCTGACACACCAGGCAGGAGGTCAGGGCCAGGGCCCACCACCCTGTGGAAAGGAAGTTCTTAAGAATGTTATCCCATTATGAGTTCTCACAGTTTTCTCCTTGAACAGCAAGCCCCAGGCCACAGGCGGAACCCATCAAACCAAAGCAGCTTAGAATCGGACTCCAATTACCCGTCCATATCCACCTCTGAGATTGGAGACACCGAGGACGCTCTGCAGCAGGTGGAGGTGAGTAAGGCCGGCTCTTGGCTGTGTCCTCCAGAGGGCGTGTTTGTTCCCTGTGCAGAGCTGCCCGGGAGTCACCCTTCTGGGGTGTGACCAGTGTGCCCAGGGGCTGATTCCTGAAAGCAGGGTCACAGGCTACTGTGGCTTTGGAGACCGTTCTCTGGAGTTAGCAGGTACTGTGCACAGTAACACGCTACTGTCCACCTAACCCAGTGTTCAGAAAGGAGGGGAGAGGTTTATCCCTGAATCCTCTTGCAAAACTGAGACGCTGATGCAAAGGCGAGATGACTTGAGAAGGGGCAGCTAGGTCATTAAAATGGATCCAAGTTATCATCCCCAGTTAGTATGGCAGACATATAGTGATATCAGTAAATACACTGCGGCTCACGCCCGTAATCCCAGCATTTTGGGAGGCTGAGGTGGGAGGATCACTTGAGGCCAGGAGTTTGAGGCCAACCTGGGCAACAAAGTGAGACTCCATCTCTACAAAAGAGTTTAAAAATTAGCTGAATATGGTGTTGCACACCTGTAGTCCCAGCTACTCGGAGGCTGAGCAGGAAGATCACCTGAGCCCAGGAGTTGGAGGCTGTAGTGAGCTGTGATCATACCACTGTACTCCAGCCTGAGCAAGAGAGTGAGACCCTGTCACTAAAAATAAATAAATAATGAATGTACAAGACTGTCCCCCCACTCAGAAACTGGATAAAACTCAGAACAACAAACATTGGGAGAGGAAGTATGCTGAGTGACAGGATGCTGGTCAGTAATAGCCTCTTAGAGTCACTCATGTGCCTTGCAGTGGACTTTGTGGTCCAGGCATGACTTTGCCAAGAAATACAGATGCGCAGTTTTTCCTTTGGCTTTTGAAAAGAAAGCCACAGGCACGTGAGGCCTTATAGAGCACATAGACACCAAGCAGAGACCGTTGCAAACACGAATACGTGCAGCACGCACCTTGTGCAGGCCCGGCCAGGAGGTGCTGCCCAGAGAGTGTCACCCGACCAGAGGCGGACCCTCCTGTCAAAGCTCAACTGAAGCAGATAGATGGTGAGCAGTTGAGGGGCTTGTGCTGTGACAGAGGACAGTGCTGGTGGTGCAAGGAAAGATGAGGGAAGCTTGACGATGAGCGTGCAGTGGGAGGGAGTGGGGGAAGAGGGAGATGGGCATTGAGATGGAGGGGGGCGGTGGGGGGAGGGCATGACTGGCGATGAGAGTGGAGGAGGGGTGACTATTAATGAGAGAAAGGGAGAGGATGACTGGTGATCAGAGTGAGGGGACATAGGGTGGGGGGAGAGGGTGACTGATGAGAGTGAGGGGTTGTGGGGGAGAGGATAACTGACAATGCGAGTGGGGGTGGAGGGAGAGAGAGTGACTGGTGATGAGAGGGTGGGGGTGGGGAGAGGGTGACCGGTGATGAGAGTGAGGGGACAGAGGGCTGTGGGTGGTCCTGGGACACGTCTCCTGACTGCCGTGCACTTCTGTGTGAGCTTAGGAAGCCTCTAGTGTATGCCTGCTCAAGACCGTCAGCTGTCACCGTCAGCTGTCCACTGCCATCCCCAAGTCGAGGTCCCTGGAGGCTTCCAGGCGCATCATTTGTGTTTGTGCACGTGACTGCTTACACGCGGGCATCGCGCTGTCATCACAGGGCTTGTGTCCTTCAAGGCTGCCAAGGTGGGGTCTGTGTAGGCTGAGCACGAAGTGTCCTTTAAGTGCTGGGGGGACCAATTATATTGTCACACACATACATCCGTGTGCTCAAAGCCTGTTTGGATGTGCTCTTACACACTGCCCGTCTGCTGTCAGGACAAGTGTTTGTACACACATCCTTATGTGTTCAGAGCCCTGGAGGGTAAACCCAGACCTGAGCCTGAAAGGAAAACATCTTCTGGGAAACGAATGCATTGGGATCTGTTGGGTAGATGACCCCGGAGGCAGGGCCTGGATTGCTGTGTTCAAGGTGAACCAAGTGGGGGTGACACCACATTTGCGAGCATGCGTAAACATGCTGAGACTTCATCGGGAAGCATAGGTCCCGAGCCTTTTGATCTTTTTGGTAAGAGACCATTTTCCAGAAGTGAGCTCTTTTAACTTCCAGAGAAAGTGACTCTGTCTTTGTCCATTTGTTCTTGGAGTAGAGGCTCAGCCTTTTTAAGTGGCTTGTGTTGGATAAAATGGCAAAGACTCAGATGTGCTCTGGGTGGAAAGTGAGCCTTGAGTGAGCAGCAGAACTAGCTGACTGGCATTGGCCTTGTACCTGAGAGGCAGGCTAATGTCTGGGCGACAGATGGCCACCAGTGAGGCCACAAGGCCCGTGCTCCCTGAGGTGTGCGTGCCATGAGCCCCTGTCCCTGCCCTTGTCTCCTGTGAAGGATGTTGGCCTGGAGAAGGCAGCCATGGACATGACGGTCTTCCTGAAGCTGCAGAAGAGGGTGCGGGAGCTGGAGCAGGAGCGGAAGAGGCTGCAGGCCCAGCTGGAGAAGAAGGACCTGCAGGACAGCAGGAGAGTCCAGGTGCGTGCCAGCTGCCATGCCCTTGCATGCCCGCAGCTCTCATGGCAGGTGTAGCCCCGCAGGCCCATGCTGATCCAGGTGGCAGAGAGCTTCTCCACACGTACTGAAGTGACGTGACATCTTCCCCATGAGCCCCACACGCCGCCCAGCTTGACGGGAGGACGCTCCCTAGTGCCCCAGGGCTCGGGGCTTCTTTAATGAAGCCAGGGGTGTCTGAGGCACCGTCACTACTTGCAGAGAGGGGAGGTCATGCCAGGAGGCCAGGACGTATCCTGAAGTCTAAGATGGTCAGATTCTAGCGGAGAAGACCTGTTCCCCTCTCAGAGGCTTGTGTCCTTCAAGGCTGCCAAGGTGGGATCCATGTAGGCTGAGCACGAAGTGTCCTTTAAGTGCTGGGGGGACCGATTATGTTGTCACACACATACATCCATGTGCTCAAAGCCTGGTGTGACCTTGAGCTCAGCTCCCTGGGTCAGGGCAGGCCAGGCATGAACCACTCACCCTCCTCTCCTGCGGCTGCCCCCTCCTCTCTACCCTCCTCTCCACTCTCCTCTCCTGTGCTGCATCTTCTACCGTCCTCTCATGGCTGCCACTGCTGCCCTTATCTCTCGTGGGCTCACCCTTGCCTCATTTCAACCTCCTGCGTCTGCAAAGGAGTATTGTACAAAACCTTAGTAGCCCCAGAAGTCATCCCTCTGTCCCAAGGACCTTCTTGGCAGCTTATGCTGGTCTGGGCTTATTGTAGGTCCACAAGATGTTTACTAGATGAGAGGAGGTAGAAATGTAGGCGACATCCTTGGCCCTGAGGAAATTCATACCTAGTTTGGGAGAACCAGTCACATCATAGGTGAGAAGTGGAAAATGACCTTGGTGGTGCTTAGATAAGTCCAAGGTTGGTGCTGCAGGATGGAGATAGCCCGTGGGATCCAGCGGTGCTGCTGAGGGGGAGCCACGACCTATTTCTTTGGAGGCGCAAGGACCATCTCAGTGGACACAAGGTCACGTCCAACATGGGTCACACCATCAGCGGGCCACGTAGTGGGATTGGCAAAGGCCTTTGGTCTGTCTCAAGACTGAAGGACCAGCTGTAGGGTAGATGCCCACCCAGTGCCCCCATCCCTTCCCCACCTCTAAGCACACATCTTGTGCTCCAGTCAGATGAGATGCAGAGTCAGGTCTGTGTCACAAGCCAATTCTTGGTTTTTAAGTACAAGTCAGTCCTGCTGATGGGCGGGCTAGACCAGGATGGAAGGGAAAGGATCAGGTTCACAAGTGACACATTCAGTGAAACGAGAAGCTGTCCCGACAGACAAGTGGAATTCAGGCCAGTGGAAGCTTGGAGAGCGCTACGGATGGCATCTGACAGTGCCCAGCCTACCAGCAGCCCCTCGCAAGATTGTCAGTTCATTTCAGAATCTGGCTTTAGACCGCTATCTTGATACCAGATCTAAAAAACAAAACAAAACAAACAAAACAAAAATCAAAAAACCACCTCTATATGTTAGTGATTTGGACCACTGCCCTGTAGTGTGTATAGGGATCTCCCTTTAAGGAGAATGACCTTGTTTCTGGCAGTTTAGTAGGAAAGGCAGAAGTGAAGCGGGGGAGTATGGGTCCCTCTAGAGCACTCTGACACTAAGTGTTTAGAGGTCAAGTTCTTGGATTCATTCTTTGTCCCCAGGGGAATCCTGAGATACCTGGATCTTCATTCTGGAGAGAGAGGGCCAAGGATCTCAGCCAGAGACGAGGCCACACTCTGAATGCAGAACAGCAGGGAAGCCTGAGAGGTCCTTAGTGTAGAAGTGGTGGAACCACAAGGGCAGGGTCTCTGTGAAACCAGCCAGTGGTGGGTGTACTTGACCTCCCATCCAGCCAGCAATCAGTGTACTTACCTCCCATCCAGCCAGCAGTTGGTGTACTTGACCTCTCATCCAGCCAGTGGTCAGTATACTTGACCTCCCATTTAGCCAGTTGTTGGCCTCCCATCCTTACCTCCCAACCAGCCAGCAGTCAGTGTACTTGACTTTCCATTTAACCAGTTGTTGGTGTAACTGACCTCCCATTTAGCCAGCGGTCTGTGTATTTGACCTCCCATTTAGCCAGCCGCTGGTGTACTTGGCCTCTCATCCAGCCAGTGATCTGTGTACTTGACCTCCCATCCAGCCAGCCGTTAGTGTACTTGACCTCGCATCCAGCCAGTGGTCAGTGTACTTGACCTTCTATCTAGCCAGTTGTTAGTGTACTTGACCTCCCGTTTAGCCAGCCATTGGTGTACTTGGTCTCCCATCCAGCCAGCAGTCAGTGTACTTGATCTCCCATACAGACAGTTGTTGGTGTATTTGACTTCCCACGTAGCCAGCGGTCATGTACTTGACTTTGCATCGAGCCAGCTCCCTTTGCCTGGCCTAGCAAAGTCACCTTGGTCACCAGGTGATTCTGAGGGGCGCTCCTTTACAAACATGACTGCCATCCCAGCCCCTTGAATTTGATTCGGTGAGCTCCATTTTCTGAGACCCTGATACACTCTACTGTCATCCATGGTCATGTGGCAGATCCACTGCAGGGCTCTCACTGGGTAGCATGTGGAGTGTTGACCCGAATAGTCTCACCCTTGCACCGCCTGTGAGGGCGGAGACAACACAGAGATGGGGACCTTGGAGAGGTCTCCCAGACTACAGGACTAGAAACATCCTTCATCTGGAAGGGCCTACAGGAGATGCCCAACCTGGACCCTGTCTCCAAGCCTGGGCACACGCTATCCACAGCGGGGCTTACCATCACCAGCCCTGTAGATGATCTGATTAAACTCTGTCAGCTCTTGCCTCTGAAACCCATGTTATTCAGGGACTATCACCCACTTGAAATCTCTCCAAGCACTCATGGAGTCATAGCTCAGCGAATCCCAATGGGCTGCACTCCAGCTGTGGCCCCTGACTCCCCTAGCTCTGGCATTCTGATGCCTGTGCTGTGGAGTGTCTGTTTGGTCCCGCTGCCACCACTTGGGAAACAGAGCACAAGGCCCCTCCCCTCCCCCACCAACTGAAGCACAACTCCTTAGCCTTGCTGACAGAAACAGCTTTAGGAGTGTGTGGGCATCCTCCTGCTGCTAAAACAGCGTTGTAGACCAGGTGGCTTAAAACAGCAGACACACTCGCTCCTGGTTCTGGAGACAGAAGTCAAACCCAGGTGCCGACGAGCTGGGCTTTCCTGGAGGCCTGGGGGGAGACCTGCCACATGCCTTTCTTAGCCTCTGGCGGTGCTGGCTGGCAGTCCTGCAGTCCCTGGACACACAGCTGCAAGGCCCATCTTCACACGACCACCCTCCCTGTGTGTGTCTCTCTTCTCAGGAGGGCACCGGTCCTGTTGGGTTAGGGCTCACCCCAGCGACCTTATCTTGATTACGTCTGCAAAGATCCTATTTCCAACTAAGGTCACGTTCGCAGGTGCCAGGGGTTAGGACTTCCACCTCTCTTTTGAGGGACTCGACTGAACCCATAACCCGGTGTCACACGTGCTACCTGTAGGGGGCCTGCAGGGATCACGCGTGCGAAGCTGCAAGGTTAGGGGTGAGGCGGGAGGGGTGGGGTGTCTGTGATACACCTCATGGTAGGCTGAAGGGTTGAGCTACACCTTGCAGTGGAAAGGAAGTGGGCTTGTGGAAGGTGGAGGTGCTGGGTGTGCACCTGTGGGTGGAGCTGGCAAGCTTGGCAAACTGGGGCATACGTCTGTGGGGCATTGCCTGTGGCTGTGCTCACCTTCCTGTCTCTATCCATGCAGGCGGAACAGCCGCAGACTGTCATAGATTTGGGCCCGGATGCAGATCTGGCCTACAACAGTCTGAAGGTAAGTTCCCTGGGGACATGCTTCCCCAGGTGGTGGAGTGCCGACAGCAAAGCTGGTGTCTGGAGACCAGCACCTGAGCAAGTCAGCGAGGCAGCAGAGCCCTGGGCAAAAACCTCCCTTTCCACCGTCAGCTGCTTTACGTGTGAAATGGGGGAAAATGCGTGTTTACTACAGGAATGATGATAAATGCCTACATGATACGGTTTCAGCTAAAAAAAAAAACTGTGGCCCAGAGAAAAATCACTGTAAGACCTCAGGGCTAGCACAGTGTAAGGCAGGGACTGTCAGTGCAAGTGCCGCTGGCCTCGGGGGATGGCATGGGGATTGCAGTGGCCCAGGGTCTGAGGGTAAGCACCCTAGAGCAGAGAGGAGAGACATCATGCCAGCCCACCGCACTCCCCTTCTCAGAGACTTGGTGAAGGGGAATGTGTCTGGTCTGCCAGTCACTCGGAGGGCTGCAGGGAGCTCTGGGAATGGCTGCGTTGTCCAGGAGAACCTCCGTCATCATTCCCATGGTCTTTTCCTGTTTGTTTTAGCATGGCAAAAGCACGTAACATGAAATACACCATCTTAACCCATTTGTGAGTGTATGTTTCGGGGGTCCTGAATGCATTCATAATGTTACACAGTCATCACCACGGTGCACTTCCGTAGTGCTTCGTCTTGGGACACTGAAACTCTGCACCTGTTGACCAATCACTCCCCCGTCCCTCCTCCCCTAGCCCCAGCAGCCACCATTCTACCTTCTGTCTCTGTGATTTGGACAACTCCAGTCTCCTCATATGGGTGGAGTCATGCCGTATCTGTGTTTTTGTGTCTGGCTTATTCCACTTAACATCGTGTCCTCAGGGCTCATCCATGTTGTAGCCTGTGTCAGAATTTCCTTCTTTTTCAAGACTGAATAATGTTCTATTATGCATATATTCCATATTTTGCTTATGTATTCATTCATTGTTGGACATTTGGGTTGCTTCCATGTTGTAGCCAGTTCTTTTGAGTATTTACCCAGAAGTGGAATCGCCAGATCATGTGGTAATCCTATTTTTAATTGTTTTTAAGGACTGTTCCACTGCTTTTCACAGCAGCTGTACCATTTTACATTACCACCAGGGGTTTTGATTTCTCTACATCTTTGTCAACACTTACTATTTTCTGTTGTTTTTTTTTTTTTTAATAGTAGCTATTTTAGTGGGTATAAGGTGATCTCTCATTGTAGTTTTCATTTATATTTCCCTAATGATTTGATACTGGGTATCTTTTCATGTGCTCGTTGTCCATTTGCATATCTTTGAGGAAATGTCCGTTCAGTCCTCTACCCTCATTTGGATTAGTTTGGGTTTTTGTTGTTGAGTTTTAGGAGTTCACTACATATTCTGGAAGATAGTCCCTTATCACAGGAGGCCCCCCAACCCCTGGGCTGTGGACCAGTACCAGTCCATGGCCAGTTAGGAACTGGGCTGCACAGCAGGAGGTGAGTGGCGGGTGAGTGAGCCAAGCTTCATCTGTATTTGCGGCCACTCCCCATTGCTGACATTACCACCTGAGCTCTGCCTCCTGTTCGGATGGGCAGCGGCATTAGATTCTCATATGGCGCCTACCGTGAACTGCATATGCGAGGGATCTAGGCTGCACGCTCCTTATTGAGGATCTAATGCCTGATGGTCTGAGGTGGAGTGGAGGCGGTGATGCTAGCGCCGGGGAGTTGCAACAAATACAGATGAACATGAGCAGTGAGTGTGATGACACAGAGGCCATCATAAATCACTTGCTTGCATACTCATATCAAAACTATTGGTGAGTGGCAAGTGAGTTGATGTACTTCAAATGTACAGCTACATATGGTGGCATAATTATTGAATAATTATGAATAGTTATTTATAATATATATGTAATTCTGTTGTACAATTATATGTAATTATTTCATTATATATTACACGTTTCATTGTTTGTTTTAAATATATTTATTTACATTATATATTATATATTTACATTTCATTATTCTATATAAACATACATTTCATTGTGTATTTCATAATGTATTACAGTATAATAATAATAATAAAGTGCATGATAAATGTAATGCACTTGAATCATCCCCAAACCATCTCCAGTCTGTGGGAAAATTGTCTTCCATGAAACCAATCCCAAAAAGGTTGGGGACCACTGCCTTAACAAACATATGATTTGCAAATGTTTTCTCCCATTCTGTGGGTTGTCTTTTTGCTCTGTTGGTTGTGTCTTTGGTGCACAACATTTTTAAATTTTCGTGAAGTTTGATTTGTCTGGTTTTTCTTTTTGTTTCCTATGCCTTTGGTGTCTGGTCTAAGAAATCACTGCCAAATCCAATGTCATGAAGCTTTTGCCCTATGTTTTCGTCTAAGAGTTTTATAGTTTTAGGTCTTACATTTAGGCCTTTGATCCATTTTGAGTTGATTTGTGTATACGATATGAGGCTAGGGTTCAGCTGAATTCTTTTGCATGTGACTATCCAGTATCCCAGCACCATTTGGCTTTTTAAACTGCCAGGGCCATGCAAATGGTATAAGAAAGGGTGTTTTATAGGGGTTTCCTTCTGGAGTTACTGACTAGACCTATTTTCCTCATGTGGTATTTTAACCATTTAAAACTCTCCAGGAAGACTAGCAGTCTCTTCATGTGATCAGTGCCTGTGGCAGAGGGACTGTGTGCAGGTCTCTGCGTGCCTTCCTGAGGGAGGCTTCGCCCCAGGGGGTAAGAAGGAGCGTGTGAACTCGTGAGCACTTTTGGCGTGTCCATCCCACCCGTCCTCTTAGAACGGACAAGAGCTGTAGCCCAGTTGTCCTCTGGGAGCAGGTCTGGAGCCCGCAGCATCAGCATCCCTAAGAGCTTGCTGGAAGTGCACATTCTCAGGCCCCCACCCAGGCCACTGGATCAGGAGCCTGGCGTGGGTCTGGCCCTCTGTGTTTTAACAAGCCCTGCAGTCATTCTATTGCCCCTCCCAAGTTGGCTAACCATGGTTCGACTCTATCCGCAGAGCACTTCCTCCCAGACTCCTGCTTTCAAATCACGCAAAAACTACCCCAACTCAGCCGTGCACGAACAAGATGCCCTTCTGTGCTTCCGTGGGTGTCACCTCTGCTGCCTGTGTGGAGCCTGACACAGAGCGGGCTCAGTAAATACACGTCCAGAATGTCACAGCTCTAAACACCTCCACTCAGCTGCCATCAGCCCAGGAGGATTCTTAGGGTACAGACCCAGCTTTCCCATCACTGTCTCTGATAAAACTGGACCTCATCTTGGTCTGTGTCACAGAGGCTGCTCCTGGGGACCCTGGGGTTAGACCCACCCACTGTGAGGGAGGGCCAGCGTTGGGGAGGCCACTGAACCAGGCCCAGCCAAGACCTTCAGGGACCAGAGGACCACTTAATTTTTTTTAAAAGCTTTATTGGGAAGACTAAAAGGGAACAGTATGGTAAATGAAATAGTTAGGTTGTATGAGAGAGGACTTGGAAAATCTTCTGAGTCTCCAACTCTTATGACTCCATTTACATGCACCTTGTTTTTTCCTCCGACCTTTAACTCCAGCTGGAATTAAGCAGAAAGCGTAGCTTACTTTATTTCCCTCAAATCATTCTTGTGCTCCAGGCAAGTACTGGATCTTTAAAACAAGCACATTACTGGTAACAGTACCTGAGGGCAAAACAAAGCTGCACATTAAGAGTTTTCTTAGACACGGTACCCCCTTACTCCTAGCCTCTCCGGTTTCTCAGGTGATTTTTTATAAAAAGGAAATGGGTCTTGTAGGCAAAACTCACTCAGCATACGTTTAGTGAACCCCAGCTATGCACAGCCCTCTGAATGCTTGCAGTACTAAGGGTGGGAAGTACCTCCCTCCTCAAAACCATAGACTCTGCCTGAGCAGCTAGGACCCAGCTCTGAAACAGGTGATGTGTCAGCTCACCTGACTACTCAGGTGTTTCTTCCAGCTTGAGCCCCACCCAGTTGGATTTGGAAAGCTTGCCCACAGGTGCATAGGTCAGTGAAAAGCTATGCTGGGAGGATCCCCTTGACAAGTGATTTTTGCTCAACTCTGGATCCACCTGCCAGAAATTTAGGAATGTCCCCTATCCTTCTGGAACCCCTAGAGTAGCCCTAGCTCGGGGCAGAAGCGCATTGTCTGCATGCCATGCACAAGGCTCAGGTGTCCACTGGCTGGAGTGAGGTCAGGCGAAGGGTCCTTGGGGCCAGTCACTCCTTTAGAGCAGCAGCCACAGGAGAGATGGGCTGGGAAAGGGGTCTCCCTGGAGTGGCCATTGGCCTTGGCCGGGTGAGAAGGTGGAGGTGAGTGAGTGGCGAAGATGGTAGGGGTGGGAGGAATCACTCTGGGGTCAGCAAGGGGGCAGCTGACCATTCCCTGGCATCCAGCACAGCGGAGGGACAGGCCAGGTGACCCAAAGAAGCCATGACCATCACCAACCAGGGGGCTTTCTGAACAGAACATAGACCTGGCCATGGCCAGCAGCGGCGTTGGCTTTTTCTTATCTACCTGCTGTCAGCCAGAATGGGATTCAGATCAAGAGAAGGGTGCCCGCGACTCAGAGCTTGTGCCAGAGAAACAGGGCGCTGAGGGTCCAAGCTGGCACTTGGACATTTGCTATCTTAACTGACCATAAATGCGGACTTACGTGACACTGAGCGTGAAATAGAAAAGACCCAATTGAGAAGGTCCTTTCAGTGACTTGTTTTTTTTCTTAATGTGCCCTTTATATAGGAAGTTTTCATTTTATTTGTAAATTTACCCAAGTCATTCCGGTCATCTTGGAATAATTTAAAATACAGAAAAAGTTAGAGAATCTTTGAAAATCCACATTCCGGCTGGGCTCGGTGGCTCAGCCTATAATCCCGTGCTTTGGGAGGCCGAGGTGAGTGGATTGCCTGAGCCCGCGGGTTCAAGACCCGCCTGGGCAACTTGGCGAGACCTCATCTCTACAATAAATAAAAAAAATACTAGCCGGGTGTGGTAGCACGTGCCTGTAGTTCCAGCTACTTGGAAGGCTGAGGCGAAAGGATCTCCGGAGCCCAGCAGGTCGAGGCTGTGGTGGCTGGGAGCGGCCACTGCACTCCAGTCTGGGTGACAGAGTGAGACTCCAACTCAAAAAAAAAAAAAAAGAAAGAAAGAAAGAAAATCCACATTCCTGCCACTTAGAGGCAGTCTTTGATATTACTTGGGTATTTCTTTCTAATATTTTTATATGCATATTATTTACATAGCTGTTAAAAACTTTATATTCTGCTTTTTTCATTTAACATAAGAATTGGTCCACACAACAGTCTCTTTGCAAACATGATTTTTCGTGGTTGGTTAACATTACCTTTCTCTAATTGCAGAACATACTAATTGTTCTTGTGCTTTACTATAATAAATAACTCTGTGATGAAACTAGGCTTTTTTTTTTTTTGAGAGACTTATACTATTTATAAGTATTCCATTAAAATGCCTCAGAATTCTAAGAAAGAAAACTGTATCTGTTACTGTTTCCAGTGCTAGATTTGTAGGAGAGCCTGTTCCACAACTCTTGGGTGGAACATGGACCCGTTTTCCTGGCACAAAATATTTTGAATTATAAAGCTGTGGTGCAGTGTTGGTCATACAGAGAACTGCCTCCAGAGGTGTCGCATCTGGTGCTCACACCTGCAGCTCAGGGCGTGAGTTCAAATGCAGGCCCAGCTCTGACTGCTTGATGATGCCACTTCGAACTTTCACCATGCTTTGTGTCTACATGGGAAGGCCAAAGCCAGGTGTGGTGGTGGCCTGTCGTCCCAGCTACTCAGGAGCCAGAGGCGGGAGGCCCACTTAAGCCCAGGAGGCTGAGCCTGCGGTGGGCTGTAATTGTGCCGCTGCACTCCAGCCTGGGTGAGGGAGCGAGACCCCCCTCTCTAAGTTTGTTTTTAATGGGCAGGCTGCTCGCAGCCTCTCCGGTGGACAGGGCAGGCGGCCTGGGGAGGGGAGGGGGCCATGCAGTCGGGGCGCCTGGACCCAGCGAGTGACGAGCGCGTCCTCGGGCTCTTCCAGAGGCAGGAGCTAGAGTCAGAGAACAAGAAGCTGAAGAACGACCTGAACGAGCTGAGGAAGGCCGTGGCCGCCCAGGCCGCACAGAGCAGCCCCGGCCACGGCTCCCACGACGGCTACGGGCTCCTGCTGAGTCAGCTCAGGCTGGCCAGCGAGGAGCTCGAGGTGCGCAAGGAGGAGGTGCTCCTCCTCAGGACCCAGATCGTCAGCGCCGAGCAGCGCCGGCTCGCCGGCCCGAGCACGGTAGGGCGGTGTGCCCACGCGTCTTTGCCCAGAGGGTTTCCGGCCCGAGAGGGCAGGGCGCTGTGCCCTGGGGGCGCCTCTCAAGGCCGGGCGTGGCTCTTGCTGAGGCTGAGCGGGACATTTCCAGACACTCCCGAGGTTGCCGTGAAGACACTCAGGAGGTCACCGCGCGTGGTCTTGTCTGCCCCGCACACCCTTGCTGTTTGTGTCTGGAGCGGAGTCGTCCTCTCTGCGTCCTTCCAGGGCAGCCAGCCCCGCTTGTTTTTCCCTCCTGACATCCTCACCTCCTGGAACAGACTGGAGTGTGGGAGGGGGGCCGTGGGCCACTCCGTGGGCTCCAAGAGCCTAGGCCACTTCAGGCATGGGCCCTGCAGCGCAGGGGTGGGTAGACGGGAACGGGTGTGCTGGACCAGGCGGTGGCCATGGCCTCTGCATTCAATGCCTTCTCCTCCAGGGACGCCATGCTTGGTCTTCCCCCCGGCTCTGCACCCGGGTCTCTCACAGCCCAGCCTTGTCGCTCTGTCTCTCTTCCAAAGTGACTAGTCCTGCCTGGGTCAAACTGCAGTTACCTGAGTTCTTCCCAGGCCTTTCTCTTTTCCCAGAAGCGTGTTTTTACACCTGTATGTTGGGTCATTTGCAGCAACTGTTTGTGTGACCAAATTATTTCTCAATCTGGGGCCTTCCAGGAGCCAAACATTAATGCCAGAACAAGTTGGCCCAACAGCGAAAAGCACGTGGACCAGGAGGACGCCATTGAGGCCTACCATGGGGTCTGCCAGACAAACAGGTAAGGCTGCCTCTCGGTGACGGTAGCAGGGGATGGTCTTCCTTGCCCAACCTGCCAAGGCCTGTTCCTTGGACACTGACCGTGCACTCGGCGTCAGGGAATTACTTATCAGGGGACGTAAACAAAAGGGAGTGACTCAGTCCCTACCCTGCTGTCTCTTGGGTAAGATGCGAGGAACACACCAAGGGTGTCTAGAACCCAGATCCCCTGAAAGGCACTGCGAGACGGGAACATCCCTGGGGGAATGGCGGGAGGTGGCGGGGGGGCAGCTGGCAAGGATTCCCTTCTCTGGAAGAGGACGCTAGTCCAGAGGTGCCTGACAAACCGTGGGGGCTGTCCTGGCCACCTGCTGTGATGCCGGGCTTGTACACACCCTGGGTGTCACGGGGCGGCCCGTGCTGTGGCTCGGAACCCCGTCTGGGCCCTCGCAGGCGGAATGGGAGTGTTTCCATCATCTTGGCCAAATGAGCTCTCCCTGGGCTTAGCAAACCGAGCACCTTGGGAACCTCCTCGAGGACGGGCTGCCTGAGGGCTCAGACGAGGGAGGGTGGTTGTCTGAGGGAGGCAGCAGGCCAAGGGCTGTCAGTGGACAGATGCAGACCCAAGGCAGATTGCATGGGTCCCTGGAACCACTCACGCCCCATTCAGTAGCGCCCTCACGACCGCTCGGTGCCTCAGTCACCCCGTCTGTGAGCTGGGGACAGCCATGGCAGCATGCTGTCCGTGGTTTCTGAGGTTCGGCGAGCTAGGCCACGTAATGTGCCTCGAACAGCGCCTGCTCGTGGAGCCCGTGTGGTGTTAGTGCTGTTAGCACTGTTTCTGTTGTCTCTGCCTTCTTGGGCACCTACAAAGTGGAGCTGGTCTTTTCCCTGGAGACCTTGCTCCTGCCCCAACAAATAGGATGTCAAGCCACCATCATTGAGCATGTGTCCAAAGTTGCTGAAACCAACAGACATTTCCAGAAAATGTCATTAGGTGGCACTGTGAGGGCGACCTGGAGTTTTTGCAAGAATGTGGCAGAATCTCTGAAGACTTCCTAGTGCTTTGGTTTCCAGTCCCTCCTGCAGAGGCCCAAGGGGTTAGCTCACCCACAATGGCCCCTGACCGAGTCAAGGTAGGATCCAAAGGCCTGGCTTGGGCCAGGCCTTGGCTCAGGTGATCAGGAGGCCCCCGGGGGAAATGACATTTATTCCCAGAGAGATGCTGTTCTTTTCCTAAAGAAGGAGTGAAGGTGACTCAGTGCTGAGACTGGAGTCAAGATTTCATCGTTTTAAATTACCTTGGGCTGAAGATAAGAAATGAAATTAATAAGAAAAAGGAGCGCAGGTGACATTTTAGCAAAAAGAGGCGTGCGCGGTCCTGGCCAGCCATTGTCTTCCGATCTTTGGAATCAGCGCTGCTTTCAGCCACTTTGTATTCAGGGATTGAGACCTGGGTTTAGGTTTTCCCAGGAGTTGCTTAATACGCTGGCTTTGTCTTTCTTTGAAGCAATAAGAATGATGGTGATAAAATAAAAACAGCTTTTATTGTATATTGAAATAATTCCGTTCTCAGCAAGCCCAGTGCACAAGAGGGGATTAATAGCCTGTGAAACTGAGCTACATGCAGAAAGTAGCCACTGTGCCCAGGAGGGAGGCCTGTAGCACCCACTCCGGCCCGCCACAGGTGCAGCCATTCCAGGTGCTGTGGGGCGACCGTGGCCGGCTGCCCTCTCTTCCAATCTGGCTTCAGCCTCAGCTTTGAGAAAACAGTCCAATGGCTGTGAGTCCCAGCACAGAGGGAGTGGGGGCAGCCAGGGGGTGGCCAGGAGGGGGACCAACCACGGGGTCTGTGGAGCCCAGCAGCAGGGCGTCCCGTTAGGACGAGGGTCCTTTCCTACAGCTTTCTTGGCATGGAGAGTTGTGTGGTTTACACACAAACCGTGTCCATGCGTGTGTGACTTGTGGGGAAAGAGGGCCCCTTTAGAAGTTTGATGAGCTCCCCCTAACCCCCAGAACAAGTCACGGTTTGTACGCTGACTTTGGCTTCAGTGTCTGGAGGGCACGCTTCCATCCTGCGCCGTCACCAACCCTTCCAGTACCATGGTCCCAAGATCAGCTGGTTTTCACCTGCTAGTCACCACAGCTGGAGAGCTCTGCTTTGGTCTTCAGAGCTGTGTCTCTGCCCTTGGCATTCCATGAGGAGCCAGGGTGTCCCTGCTCTGGGCGGAGCTGCAGGAGCTTGGCACTGCTGCCTCCAGGGAGTGCTCCCTCCTTCACCTCCAGGAGCAGGAGGGCTGGGCATCAGCAGTCTGTCTTTTTGGGGCTGCGGTGCGGGAGCAGTATTGGAGGCAGAGGCATGCACAGTCACAGAGGTGGGTAGAAGCGCAGCCAGGGCTCAAGTCTGGCTCCAAGAACAGTGCTCTTCTGACCATGCTCATGCGTTCATGGCGAGGGGGTGGTGCGCCTGGTTCCTCTGGCCCAGGACACCTTGCAGCCCCTCTCCACCTGGCAGGCCTGGGAGCCACAGGAGGCCCTCAGCCCAGGGTGGCTTTCTTGCTGCCCTCAGGCTCAGGCAGGCCAACTGAGGCCGTTCATCCCTCCCACCATCGGTCCAGGAGTCATGTTTACTGAGGGCAGCGGGGGCGGGGAGGGGGTTGTGTGCAGGCTCAGAATCTTGTGGGAGCCCGGCAGGGGCAGCCAGTTCCATGTGACACTTCCCTCACCAAACCCTGCAGCCATTCCTGGCTGAGCCCAGCTCTCTTCTGGGAGGCGATCGTTTCCTCGTGTTTCTCCAAATTCTGTTGGTTCTGAGTGGTGGCCCCATGGCAGGGCTGCTTCCGTCCACACATGTTCTTCCTCAAGGGGCCAAGCCTGGGCCTCAGACGTTTCTGTCCTCCCTGGGGTCTGAGGAGGCGCCTGCCCTTTCTCTGAGATCCCAGGGAACATCCCAGGAGGGTGGATAGGAAGCCAAGGTGTGGACTGAAGGACGAGCAGTGCTGGGCAGAGCAAGGGCGGGCAAGTCCTGCTTCCACATCTTCACAGAGGGAAAGTCAGTATCTCCCAGGCCTCGTGTGTGGACTTCAAACCGGTAATCAAAGATCGGGAAGAAGCCTTGCAATGATTCAGCTGCCTATCCAGGGAGAGGGAGGTCTTGGGAGTGCAAGCAGCAGGACAGGCCGGGGCCATGCATGTGTGGACAAGTCTGGGAGGTGCCTGGGTGTCTGCCCACTGCCTGTCTCCCCTGCCTGCCCCAAACCTGCTCTCTGGCCTGTCATTCCTGCCTGCTCCCCTGCCTGACCCTCCCCACCTGCCACTGCCTGCTCTCTGGCCTGCCTCCCCTGCCCCCCCC
>NW_007251720.1:181382-181605 GCF_000164805.1 Carlito syrichta
CCTGCCTACACCTCCCGCCCACTCTCTGGCTTGCCTCCCAGCCCCCCCCCAATCTGCTCTCCCTTCTGTCTCCCCTGCCCTGTCATCTGCTCTCTGGCCTGTCCCCCTGCTCCCCCAATCTGCTCTCTGGCCTGTCTCTCCTGCCCCCCCAATCTGCTCTCTGGCCTGCCTCCCCTGCCCACACCTCCCACCCACTCTCTGACTTGCCTCCCAGGCCCCCCCC
>NW_007251720.1:181847-209811 GCF_000164805.1 Carlito syrichta
CTCTCTGGCTTGCCTCCCAGACCCCCCCAATCTGTTCTCTGGCCTGCCTCCCCTGCCCCACTTGCTCACTGTCCTGTCTCCCCACCCCTCCAATCTGCTCTCTGACCTGTTTTTCCTGCCTGCCTCTGACCTGTCTCCTCCATTCCCCACCATCTCCCGTCTCCCCACTACCCTGCCAGCTCTCTGGTCTGCCTCCCCTATCTGCCCCCTGCCCACCCCTTGCCGACTGGGGCCTGCTGCTGGCCTGTTGTGTGACTGGTCTCTGAGGGCCAGGCTCAGCACAGCAGCTTGCACACAGGACTTCGTAAGTCTTTGCTAACTGACACCAAGCACTCAGGTTTTCAAGAGAAGTCCTGAGAGCAGAGCCTTGGGGTGTTTCCTCTCGCACCAGCAGGTGCAGCTGCCTCCCTGCCTGTGGAGCAGGGGGATCTCCTGGGGGAGGAGGCCCAGGGATCTCACCTGGGAACAGAGGCTGGCTGCTAGCAGGGCTGAATGTGAGTGGACTCCTGCCTTGGCCTCTGGGTGCTGCAGGCACCTGGGCTGCTGGGTTTTTTGCCTTCATCTCTGTCCATGAGGACTCTGTGTTTCTTCCAAGGCTGGGACACAGGTCCGTCTAGCAACCTCGTTGTGTATCACTTCACACGTCCCACCCTAGAGCACGTCTGCACCTGCAGGTCTGTGGGACTGCAGACGTGCAGTGACCTGAGAGAGCCTAGCACCCCTCTTGGGTCTTAAGAAGCCACCAGAGTGAGGCCAGGAGGGGCTTTAGAGCAATTCAGGAGAGGCTGGGCCCAAGGCAGGTGTTGGTGTCTCCACGTGTGGAAAGAAGGTTGAAGCCAGGAGCCCTGCTCTTCCCTTCCAGCTCTGGCCTCCTCAGAATGTCTGCAGCAGGGCCTGCTGTCCTCCAGGGAGCCCTCCCGTGGCTACAGCTGGGAAATGGGCCAGTCACATGCAGCATGACCCCTGGAGGGGACGGTGTCATGTACCAACCCCCCTTCACCTAGCCCAGCCACTTTGGGGTTTGCCAGGTTAGAGGGACATGGGGCAGCTATATGCCAACCATGGGAGCGGGGTTGGCAAAAAGCCCAGCACCAAAGGCAGCGTCTGGTGGCCCGGCCTGGCAAGGCTCTGGGCGTTCGAGGGGCTGAGTCCAGAGCAGGAGGTACAGCAGGGAAACCTGTGCACAGCAGCCCCTCCCTGCACCGCTGAATGGAGAAGCCAGGACAATGCAAGGTAGGTTGGGAAACAGAGGTCACAGCTGCCCCTGGTGGCCTTCCCACGCCCCCTGCCTCCTACAGACGGTGGGGAAGGGCCTGGTGATGTGACCAGCTCTGTCCAAGCGGCAGCCTCTGGAAGCCGCAGGGTCTGAGGACGTCCACACAAGATGAGGTGGGGAAGATGTAACGGGTGGCCACAGCCCTGGGCCTCATACAAGCCTGAGGGGCAGTAAGTGGCTGATGGGGCCTGGAACACTCCTGGGGACAGGTGGTTTGCCACCTGGGGGTTGGGAAGGGCGATCTCAGTCCTCGGGTCAGGTGGTGCGGAGGCAGTTCCTGCTCCGGGGGATCCAGCCCGTGGGAGGAGGCCCAGGAAGTAGGGCCCGGCTCGCCCTCCCCATCCACCCTGCTGGCCTTGGAGAATCTGTGTGCCCAGGGCTGCGAGGTGGGAAGGGGCGTGGACGGAGGGGCATTTGCCACATCCCTGACCTCCAGGAGCTGCCCTGGCCAGCATGGGGCAGACACTGGGCCACTTGGGGAGGCAGAAGAGGTGGGGGCTCAGGTGCTCTCTTTCCAAGTCGAGTAGACAGGAGTAACATCCTGGGCCCCAGGCCGATGGGAGACGTCCTGCAGTTCTCACGGGTGCGTCCTAAGGTCTGTCTTTGCTTTTGCCTTCTGGGGACTCTGGGTGAGTTAACGCTCCCTGGAAAGGGCTGTGTTGAAAACCTCTCCAGGCCAAACCGGTGCACTTTTGTGTGCCTTATACCTGCTGTTTGATGTCTTTGCTTGTAACATCTGTCCTCCTAGAACATGTAAAACCAAGCTATAACCCAAACATATCGGGCATGTGTTCTCAGGACCTCTTGAGACTGCCTCAGACCGTGGTCACTCTTTCTTAGAATAAACCTCATTACATAGTTTTTTTTAACAAAAGGAACAGAAAAGCAGGTGACATGTCCTCCTCTGGGTAGGTCTGTGTGTCCTAGGGGTCTCAGCAGCTGCTATGCAGGCTGCAGCATCCTGTCCCCGCAGTGAGTGTCCGCTCATGCCTGAAGCCTCCCAGGCATGGGGACCTCCAGGCTCTGCTTGTCTCCCTGCTCCTGTCAGAGTCATTCTGGTGGGGGGAAGTTCAGTACGGGACAGTGTCGGCACTTCTACTCAGCCCAGCTGTGCCTCCCCCAGAGCTGTCTCAGGCTGCGGCCATGTCCTCGGGCAGCACATTCCCTGCCTGCGATCAGCAGTGAGCCCCGCTTCCGGGACAGTGATGGAAACCCAGGCTTAGGAGGGACGCGTGTGCAGGAGACAGGAGCGGACAAGGGAGATGGGGGTTCTTGAGCCTGTCTTTTCTTCCTTACCTTGGCTGGAACTGCCTCACCTTCTGGGCTCTGTCCTCTACTCTGCACACCTGTTTTCTGTCCTTTGTTTCTAGCAAGACTGAGGATTGGGGATATTTGAATGAAGATGGAGAGCTCGGCTTGGCCTACCAGGGCCTAAAGCAAGTTGCCAGGTCTCAAGTGCATTCCTTCCTTCCTATGTCTGCTTTGTCCGCTCTGCCTGCTCATGTCCACGCTTCCTTGACTCGCGGTAGAGTGGGTGTGGGGGCGGGGAAGGGTACACATGTGCCTGGCTGGTGGCCCCTGGGCCTGCCCGTCTGTCCCTGTGCTGTGTTTGAGGCCAGGGAGGCTGCTTGTTTGGGCCAAGGTGGTTGCACTTGGTAGCCCAGCTGAACCCTCGAGGCCAGGGCATGACCCGCTTGCTCTACAAGTTGGGAAACGGGCTGACATGGCCAAGGGTACACAGCCCTCTAGAGCCAGGCTGAGGTGGCGGCTCTGGGCCTGTGCTGTTGGCACACCCCACATCACCCTCTTGACCATGCCAGGTCAGCTGGGAATGTTGGCCTGACCTGTGCTGCTGGCCGTGCTCACACGCAACCTGTGCTCCCCTAAGCTTGCCATCATATACGTACTGTCCCGTCCGTGGGACTCTGGGGCCTGCTGTTGGCACGCATGCTGTCCCAAGAGCCTGCTGTCATGCGTGTGCTGTCCCGTCTGTGGGACTCGAACCTGCCATTGCCATGGGTACTGCCCCATCTATGGAGCAGGTGATAGCTGAAGGCATACATACACCCCCATGTCCGGCCTCACAGTATCCTAGGGGTGAGGACGCTGAAACTTGGAGGGTTTAAGGAACGTGTTGGGGATATGGAAGATTCGAATTTGAACCTGGTTCTGCTGAACAGCAGAGACTGAACCTGAAACCCACTGGCCTTTAGTAGTGGGCAAGCAGTTTAGGCAGAGAGGCTAGGCATGCATGGTAGTCATGTCATAGGCGTGTCACAGGCGTGTGGCTTTTAGGACTGTGGCTGGCTTTGCTCACTGGAGCCCCCTGGCAGGAGAGGAGCTGGTGGCTCCCCAGCTTGCATCCGATGGAAGGTGCAGGTGGCATGAGTGCCACACCACACTCCCTCGGCCTGGTAGGCCATAGCAGGAGAGAGGCCCATGCCCTCACTCGAACTGGTCCTGTCTGCGGCCTCCTAGAGACAGAGCTGAGGCCCCATGGCGGCAGGAGGAAGTCACGGTGTGGCCCCACGGCCTGGAGCAAGGTGACATCCTGAATCCATGTCTTTGTGGGCAGACAGGGGGCTCAGAATTGCGCCTTCCTCCCAGGGGCATTGTGCAGAATAAGGCTGATAGGATACACGTGAACACTCTGTACATGCCTGACATGGCGCATACATGGGATAAATCCTAGCTATCATTTCTGTTACCATGACGGTTATTATTCAGTAAGATCAGATTCCTGTCCCAGCCAGGATGAGGGACCCACGTGTGAAGCACGTGACCCTTCGCGCCTCTCTGTCTGTGGATCAGATGTGGCTTCATGAGTAAGCAAATGAATGTGTTTATAAAGTCACAGGCCCACATGCTGAGACCTGGCTTCTACAGCCACACCACCTCCAGCCATGGCGTCGAGCCTCCCTGGATCCAGGTGGGAATCCTGCACATGGCACGGGGCCTGGCTGAGTCGCTCAACCATGGTCCTCTTGGAGAGTAAGAGACACCAACGTGGAACGTGCAACGCACGCCGGGAACACGTCCTCGGCAGCATGCCCAGAACCCAGGAGACTCTCTTCTCTCACTAAATCAAACTTATGGGTGATGACTTTGGTATGCTGTGGCCACTGTCAGATGTTATCTGAGTATCACAGGGCACCTGGAATGCTGTGATAATCCCCCAATTCTCCTCCTAGCCCTCACGCTGTGATTTTCCTCTGTGGATGCTGCCTGTGGTGAACGGGTGAACTCCCCAACCATTTCTTCATTGTGACGCTTTGAGAGAAGCCACTGGGAGGCCACGGGAGTGCCCCCACTGCATCCATGGGGCTGTTTCCATTCCATTGGGCAGTGTGGATTTCCCCTCGCCCCTGCTCCCTTGTAGACGCGCACCTGCCCCCTCGTGACGGCTACTGGCTCCCAACGGCGAAGATGTGGAGCAGGGCCCATCCATGCCCACATCGGGCTGCCATGGGGTCCCACAGCTGTCCCCAGGCACTCCCTGGCTCCTGCCTCGGTGCCTACTCTGGCCACAATCTACCTGCATCCCTGGGAGAGCCAGTGGCGGAGTTTCCCGGGTAGACCACACTGGGAAGCTCTTGACGGTAGCCCCACCTGGCACCCACCTTTCTCAGAGTCACTGCACTGGATCAGGACTCTGGTTCCAATCCAGGACGACAGCATTGTGGTCGTGTCAGCACTTACCTTCCCGAAGATGAGGCTGCTTATTTACAAACCTTCCTTAAGTTCTGGCCCACAGTAGAAGAGTTCCCTGGGTAACAGGCACCCCCCAGGCCAGGACCTCCTGACTGAGTCTATGAAATGTCCCTCTAGTCTTTTCTAGATCCTCTCTCTGTCTCTCTGCTTTTTGTCATGGCACCAGATGATTTTAAACCTTCCCCAGATCATTTGCCAACAGCCTTGGGTTTCATTTGGGGCTGTGGGGAAACTAGAGGTGAAAATTGTATACATGTTTCAGTGGTCTGTGTGAGCTCAAGTGGGGGTGGAAATGGTGAGGATAGAGAAAAACGCAATGAGCCAATGTGTTGCTTTTCTAAAACTTGTGGAGAGTCTGCTGTAGGGCAGATATGCAGATAATATCATCCGCTCAGTTTACCAGAGTTTTGTCTTAACGAGAAGATTACTGTGAACTTTGGGGCAGATGTGGATGTTTTCGTTTAGAAGATGTTCTAAGTTTATTTCTGCTAATGATGTTTTGACACGGAGACGCCTCTCAGTCCCGGACACTAAGCTGTGCCCACAGACTGAGGAACGAGGGTCAGGGAGAAGGCCGAAGACCCAGGGTGCCATGGGCCTCAGCCTCCCGTCGTCTGGGAGGAGTGGGCCTGCCCGCCTGGTAGCCTCCAAGGCACGGGTGTCCCTGCTGTGCTCACTTCCTGCTGGGGACGGGCAGTCGCTGCTGCTGTGTGCTTGGCTGCTCCCGTGTTGTCCCTTGCTCCCGTCTGTGGCCCTTGCTTGGAGGCGCCGATGGAGCTGTGTGGTCACCTGTCCTCCTGTCCCACAGGCTGCTGGAGGCACAGCTGCAGGCCCAGAGCCTGGAGCATGAGGAGGAGGTGGACGGTCTCAAGGCCCAGATGGAGGCCCTGAGGGAGGAGATGGACAGGCAGCAGCAGACCTTCTGCCAGACACTGCTGCTGTCCCCAGAGGCGCAGGTGGATTTCGGCGTCCAGCAGGAGATATCCCGGCTGACCAACGACAACCTGGTGAGTCGCCCTGCCTCGTGAGTCCCAGTTCTGAGAAGAGGTATTCGGGAAGAAAACGGGGTCCGGGTTGGCCTTGGGCAGAACGGACCAGGTTCAAGGCCTTATCCAGGCCCCTTTGGTGGGAACAGTGAGTCTAGAACTCCCTGATCTGCTGGTGATAACGGAATCATCTGTGTAGTTTTCTGTGTAGAGCCAAGCAGCTTAAGACTGAGTGGCTGAAAATAGCAGCTGTTCTTGTGTGGATCAGGAATCCTGGCAGGGCTCAGTGGGAACAGCATTTCTCTGCTCCGCATGGTGTTGGCTGGGGCTGAAAGAGCCCAGATAGCCTCATCCCATGTCTGGGGCCGTGGTGCGGGCTGGTGGCCTGGGCTCTCCCCCAGGGGCTGGCTCTGCCCGTGGGCTCTCCCCTCGCCATCCAAAACAAAAACTAAATGAGTTGGAGGAAGGTTTAAGATCAACTGTGTCGTGACAAGACGCCGAGACCTGAAAGCCACCCCGCTGGTGCAGCCTGAGTGTCTCACATGGTGGCTGGCTTCCAAATGGATAAACGCAGGAGCCGCAAGGCCCCTTGAGGCCTAGTCCCAGATCCACCCAGAGGCAGTCTGCCACGTGCCACGCATTGGGCAGATCACACAGCTGGGCTGGGCACAGTGGGGGATGTGCCTCTCAATGGGGGCAGCAGAGGAACTGTCGGGGACCATCTTTGCCGACTGGCACCCAAGGAGCCCTGGCAGATGCCAGAGGGAGGAAGGAGGGTCTGGGCCTTGAGAGAGCCTGCAGGGCAGAGGGAAGTAAGGATATACAGAAGACAGTGTTGGTAGAAACACGGTCCTGCGTGAGTCTCACCAGCATTACAGAAAGCGAAAGCGTTTCGGGGGAGGATTTCTGAGGGGCACCCTGAGCCAAGACAGGAGGCACAAAGGGGAGACACCGAAGGAGGAGGGTGAAACAAAGCAGGACCAAGGCACCTGGCAGGAGTGAGGGCCCCTGAGCAGCGGCTTACGCTCAGTCGCAGAGTTCTGCAGTGCACCCAGGCCCTCGATGGCCAGGCAGCCCACAGCATGGCCCATTTACTCAATCCCAGAAGGGCAGCGGGGCCCAGGACCTCAGCTCTCTGCACAGGACTTGTATACACACGACCCTCCCTCCGTCTGCAGGTGCCACACAAACGTGTGTGAACTGGTGGCTTTATGGAAAGAAACATACGCGTTACCCTGCTTGGGCCAGCCTCTGCCAGGTAGAGAAGACAGCCTAGGACATGAACTTGCAGGCCTCTGTTGCCTGGGGGGCCACCCTATGCGGAGGACTGTGCACTGTGGGTGCTGTGTCTGCTCACAGCACAGGGCTTGTGAGGGCACAGCTCGGGAGGGTCAGTGAACGGAAAGGTTGGTGGTACCACCTTAGAGACCCTGGAGCGGACACAGTGCAGCCCCTCTGCTGGGTAGTGAGCCCCGGGGCCAGTGCAGGCTGCGCTACCGGACAGGCAGGGAGGAGGGCTCTAGCTGGCCGCCTGCTGGGAGGCCCCAGGGCAGAGCCAGGCGGCAGGTCCTTGGGCTGTTGGTTACGTGTTCCCCTTGCTCAGTCAGCGTGCCTGCTGCCGGCCGGGCGTGCATGAGGGACTGCAGGTGTCATGGAACCGGAAAGGGCCTCGGGCGGAGTGGTTGGTAGGTGTTGCGGCTCCGGCAGGGCCGTGTGAAGGATGTCCCTGTCCTTCCTGGTAGTCACTTGATATGCTTGTCCCCCATTTCCCAGATTCCTTGCAGGTTGAATTCATCTTCTTGGTAGTTCTGGCCTCTCCAGCTTTGGGCCTTGGGAGCGCCACAGGTTCACAGCTGCTATGCCCGTGATCCCTGTGGTGCATCCTACCTGTGCTGGTCTCAGGCTTTAGAGATTCCCAGGTAGTTTAATACTCCGTAGCATTTGGGAGCACAGCTCTGCAGACGTCCCCTTGGCACGCTAAGGAGTGCAGCCTTGGGTGGGGGCTGCTGGCCTAGAGAAGAGAGGAGACTCGGGAGTCCAGCAGTGCAAAGCTCCTCCGTGACGTGGAACCCAGGCCCCCTCCGTTCACCTGGCTGGAGTATTGGGTTTCCTGAGCTCTTTCCAGAAGCTAGCAGAGGCATCAGAGCTCCCAAAGACAGAACAGTCAGGGCCCTGGAGCAGTCTTTCCAAACAGGCACTGCGGCATTTATTGTCTGCCCTCCCGTCCAGGGGTTTGTGAAAGTTTTCAAAACAGCGGAAAAGACACAAGCGCCTTCTGGGGAGCTGGTGATGCCGCACAAAGGCCCCTGGGAGTGATGGCTGGCGTGGTACCAGGGCTGGGTCCCAACCTGTAGGCACGGGATCCCCAGTTCACTGGTTGGCCAAGTCACTCACCACGGTGCGCCGGTATATGTTCTGCAAGAGTCAGAACCATTGCTGAGGATTCGGTGCGGCTGGATCTGGGGAGCGTTATGGGAGCGTGGGCGGGGCATTGGGGGTGGCCCTTGGGGGTCCTGCGGAGCCCCCGGGGCCGGGAGCCTCCGGGACGTGCCTGCGCTCAGCCTGGGAAAGTGCCTGAGGGGCACAGGGTCTGAGGAGACACGAGGGCCCACCGGAGACCACAGGTGCTAGCGTTTCTCTAGGCGCTGAGGGCGCTCCTGGTTGAAGCTTCACTTCAGGCCACCAGTCTCCATCCGGGCTGGGTTTTGGGATTGCTCTCAATTTGAAAACTTTTTAAAAATTTATTTTTATCAAGATGAGTAAATGAAGTGCCCAACTACGTCTGTAAAAGGGTCTGTGGTTTGAACTGTTGGCTGACTCCGTCCATGGGCCGGTCTTAAAAAGTTGTTGCCGGAGTGTTTTCTGATGGTCCCAAAAGAGACCTCTGCTGCCTCCACCATCAGGCTGTCGTCCAGCCTGGGCTCTGACGGGGGTGGGGCAGGGCTCCTCTCCTTCCTGCATCCCTGGACACAGAACCCGCCCGGTGGGAACAGAAGTGACACTGACAATAGCACACCCCGCCCCCCGCAACTTGCTGCTCCAGTCTCTGTGGGCCGACTTGCTTCCAGTGGCGACCGCTGAGCGGGGGACCGGGCCATAGCCACTGTCCTGTTGGCGTCTGGGCGCTGGGTCACCAGGCTGGCCCGCTGGCTCTGCCAATCAAATGCCCATCCCTACTTTCGCACCCTTCACCTGTCCACTCCTCCCTAGGGCACTGCTCACCTGCCTGGGACGCCCAGGTAGGGCGTGTCTCCCTGGACGTGGGCATGGCAACCTGAGGAGGCTAGGCTTGCGAGCCTTGGGAACCTGGCAAGGTGCTGGAGAGCCTGACCCGGGAGGAGTCCTTTGCCCGTGGTTACTGAGAGAATGGACTCTGACTCACCCTTGCTTCCTGGGTTCCAGAGCAGGGAGTAGCCACCGGCCTGGGCGGCCCTCCTGGCTGGGGCCCTGAGCCAGCCGGCCACACGGCCCCGTCCACTTCACCCAGGCTTCACCCCTGCAGGCCACACAGTCCCTCCGCTCCACACAGGATCTCCCCCTGCCACCCAGGACGGGGCTCAGGTCTGTTCTCACACTGCTCCCTCCGCCTCCAGGACCTTAAAGAACTGGTAGAAAAGCTGGAAAAGAATGAGAGGAAGCTCAAGAAACAGCTGAAGATTCACATGAAGAAAGTCCAGGACCTGGAAGGTGAGCATGTGACACACGCATGCGCGAGAAGCAGAGGTGCACTGGGCCGTGGAGAACATGGCTGCCCACCTCCATGTTTCCCCTGTCACGGTTCCCTGGTAGCTGTGCGATGGGATTCAGACCCCATGCATGCCACCTGCCATTGATCAGAACCTGGAACTCGGCAGGTGTCTGGAGGCTCACTCAAAACCAGGCTCTGCAGGCCTGGAGGGACCTAGAAAGGGGCCCGTGGTCCCTGCCTTCAAAGGGCTTAACGTCAGAGGCAAGACTGTGGCGTGGGGGCGGGTGCGGTGTGAAGCCCTAGGGCCCTGATGCAAAGTCCTAGGGCCCCATCCAAGCTGTAGGTGTCAGGATTGGACTCTGGAGCCTAGCCCAGAAAGGTCAGGCAGAGCTTGAAATCGCTGTCTAGAAACAACCAGCATGTTCACCCGGCTCCCGCATAGATATCCTCGTGGCCCTCACTGCCTGGGCCACCTGCTTGGAAGCCTCCCTCGGCCCCTTCTCGTCCTCCCCCTCAGCTCAAGGACATGTGCCCAGGGCCCGAGTCTCGTCTTAGAGGTCCTACCCCACACACCCGATGGGCACAGCTCTGTCACGGCTGTCTGTCCTGTCCAGTCTCAGGTCCTGTCCTGACAGGGTGTGTTGGGCAGGCGCGATCTCCTTCCAGCCTCTCTCTGCCTTCGGATTTCTCACCTGGCATTCCTCCCGTTCTCCTCCTCTGGGTCTCCAGGCTTCTAGCTTCTCCCTTTGCTCAGTCCTGAAGGCTCCCTGCTCCATCCCCTCTGAGGCTTCCGCGCCCCCTCCTCGCTCACTGTGACAGTCCTTGCCCCGTTCCCAGATGCCTTATAACTTCCCAGGCCTGCCTTTGCCCACAGGACTATCCAGCCTCCGCCCCCTCCTACCTGCCTATAGAATGAAATCCAGTTCTCACCTTCTCCACACTGACCCCACCCGCCTCGGAGCCTTCCTCCAGCATTCGCCCACGCCGTTCCCTCCCCTTGGTCAGGGATTGTGTGAGCAGGCGTGATCTCTCTCTCTGGCACCCATGTGCAGAGGTGATCTCTTTCCAGCTAGATGAAGTAGGGCCTGGCAGACTGATGGGTCGGCCCTTTGCCCCTGGGTGTGAGTGTCCCGCCCACCCTTCCTCCCCGTCCTGGTCAGGTCCCTCCAGCCCTGGCCATTGTCAGTGCCCATCGTGGGCACCCTGGCTTGGCATCAGGCCAACCTCTGGGTAAAGTGTTTCCATGTAATTGCACTGATGTGTCTCCATAGCCAGACTGGCCAGAGACAAGGCCGGGCACACCTCATGTCTGTTTCTCCTGCGTGCAGTAGGCACCCAGATGTGCATGGGGCTGACTCCGTGGATGCCCACTGCCTCCTACATCAGGTCAAGGGAGAGCCTGAGAGGGGTTAGCCAGGCCTCTGTTCCTCCAGCCACGCCGCCAAAATGTCTCTGAGTGAGCACCTTGAGTTGCCAAGGCTGCTGTTAGCAGGTCTCCAAGCCTGAGGCTGTGCTGGGTGCTGGGCATGGTGTCTTACTCCCTGCCGGTGCCATCCTGCTCACTCCCCACAGCTGCAGGTGGTGCCCGGGCCTCCCCCAAACACCTGGACATACTCTGCAGGCTGTCTCTGGCGTCCGTAGACTGGTCTGGCTGGGCCTAGATATCCTCCCAGAAGGACACACCCTCCTCCCTCCATCAGGCAGGGAGGGCCTACGGGGGGGTGGGGGGTGAGCCTCCTGCTGTCTCCAGTCTTTCCCATCCTCTTTCTCCCAAACCCGCCCTTGCCTCTCCCAGTGTTCCCCCACCCTTGTCTGGAGGGGACCCCGATGCCGGGCACTGAGCTCCTCAGCTTATGTGCAACATGGCTCCAGTGGCCGGAGCCGACCACACAGGAGTGCGGCAGCTCGGGGAGGCCCGAACGCCTGGTCCCAGGCCCAGGTCCCTCCTCTACTTGCTGGGGCTTAGCTGGAAGCCTCACTGCTGCCCCCACTCACTGTTGCTTCCCACTCAGCGGCCCAGGCGCTGGCCCAGAGCGAGAGGAGGCGCCAGGAGCTCACCAGACAGGTCACGGTGCAGCGGAAGGAGAAGGACTTCCAGGGCATGCTGGAGTACCACAAGGAGGATGAGGCCCTCCTCATCCGGAACCTGGTCACAGGTTAGGACCCCCAGGGCGGCCCATGCCCCTTTGTCCCCGCCTTTTCCACCCCCCCCCCGCATGGCCCCACCTCTGCTCTGCTTGTCCGGACGCCACGTGGATTCCCCCACCCACCGTCTCCAGCTGCAGCTCCCGATAGCGATGCCCCCACTTTTCTGGTACAACTGCCACCCTGTCGATGCAGATTAATATAAACTTGGGGGACGGGGCACAGAGATGGGAGGGGAGCTGCCCGCCCTGGGACCCTCTGCCACAGCCACCACAGCCCTTCCTGGCGAAGCTCAGCGTGGTGACCACTGTGGCAGACAGCAGCACACGCCTTTGCCACACATCCTCTGCCACGCATGGCCCCACACCCCAGCTGATCCTCACAGCCCCCGGAAGGAACTGCTTCTTCCTCTTGTCCCACTGGAGGAGACGGACACATGCTATTTGAAAGCTGTGGTCCCGCATTTCAGCTCCTCCTCTGGTCTCAGGACCTCCCTGGCAGCAACACCGCACCTGCCCAAGCGCCCCCGCAGAGCCGGGAGGAGCAGCTCAGAGGAGGGTCCCACGTGAGCAAGGAGGCGGATTTGGTGGTCTGATACTCTGGACCCTGAGCCGCTAGCTCCCACCTCTGTGGGCCTCAGGGTCCCGTCTATAAGATGGGCTAGGGACGCCAACCCTGTGGCCCTGGCGCCCAAGTCTAGCAAAGGTGAAGGCGCAGAGCTGAAGCTGCAGACCCTTCTCTAGCGTGAGGCGTCCAAAGCGAGGGCTCTCGCGGAGTAGACAACGTCCAGAAGGAGGCAAACTCTTGTCTCAGAGAACTCAATTCAGGGCTACTGAGGTCCACTCTGCCAAGCCCGTGTCTGGGCTGAGGGACATGGGCAGGTCGCAGGGCAACTTCGCCTGGAACAGGTTCTGCTTCAGCTGTCTAGTTTGGGTGGTTTCGTAGCATGCTTATCACTGGGCGTCATAAAGGTTCAGGGTCATTCCCTCACAGTTGTCCAACAGGGAACTGTGACCTAAGCCCATCTTAAACTTCCTTCCATGGCTGCAGTTAACAAACCTTTAATCTCGGGGGATGGAAATCCAATTTCGCAGCATCAGAGTTAAGGGACTGAGGGAGTCAGCCTGTGCCAGACAGGGGCTCCTTCCACCTGTCACTTCTCAGGTGACCCCGGGCCAGGACATCCGCTGCCTAGGAGAAGCACCTAGCGTCTTCCCTCCAAAGACCCCATCCAAACTAATGCCGAGACTGGACCCACCACCTCCTAGATTCCTGGCACTAGCTGGTTGCCATGGAAAGAAAAGGAGAGTCACGGTTCCTGGCCCCCTGGCACACTTAGCAGGGAGCCCAGGCAGCCTTGTGCAATCGCAGTATTCCAAGGCAGGACAGGCCGTTTATAGTCTGCACGTGATCAGTCTTAAAGCGAGGGGCCACGGGTTGGAAGTCTGGGCCTGCAAAATGCATTTTTCTGAATAAATACTCCTGGCATTCTAATTAGAGCTAATGGCCAATCCACAGCCATCTGTTGGGCCTATAACAGGTACAAATGTCAACCACGTACCTGGAGTATTATGGCCTACAGTTAGCTATAATAGGAGTTATTAGAAGGCTGTGTGTGAGGGGACGGTGGAACCCAGCCAGCCTCAGCCCATCAAGGCTGTCGGACCGGTTGTCGGCCCGGCGGGGGTAGGAGGGCTCCCCTCATCGCCATTCCAAGCCTGGAGGTGGCTGGTGAGGCCTGGTTAACGGGGTGGGCAGCATGTGAAGGTCAAGGGCAAGGGGCCCAGCAGCCCAGCCGCAGTGGGGCCCCAGGGGCTGTGTGCCATGCCCCATGTCACCTGGCATCTTGGCCTCTGCAGTGGCCTTTCTCCCACCGGTCATCTAGCCTGAACAGATGGGACTGAGCTTCCTCCAGCCCTTCTGCCCTTGGCAGGCCGGCCCTGTCTCGGGGACACACAGTGCGTCAAGTCCGGAGGCCAGCCCTCGGAGCTGGGACTCAGGAGCTGATGCTCTGGTGGGGCCAGGGCTTGCCTCAGCCTCCCCCAGGCCATGGTCCCCCGGCTGAGGGGCAAGACCTGTTTGTGATCAAGAGGAGGCATCCGCCGCCTGTGTCAAGGCTGTAGTGCCCACAGGCAGGGAGGCGGTGGTCTGTTTGCGTTGGAAACTCTGGTCGTCGGGTCAGGAGGAGCCTGTGCACCCAGGCGGTGTCCCCCACTCCCCTCCCCGAGAGGCCTGTTCCCAGGTGAAGCCACAGGAGAGGCGCAGACGTCACCACACCCGTGAGGATTCTGATGGCCCAGAATCCACAGGCTCTAACCCTGCCATTTGCTGTTGCTCAGACCTGAAGCCCCAGACGCTGTCGGGCACCGTGCCCTGCCTCCCTGCCTATATCCTCTACATGTGTATCCGGCACGCAGACTACACCAACGATGACCTCAAGGTGCACTCCCTGCTGACCTCCACCATCAACGGCATTAAGAAGGTCCTGAAGGTGAGCAGCCCAGCAGAAGGCTGCAGTCTGCGGGGGGCCGAGTGAGGCCAGGTCCTTGCGGCTGCACCTCTGTGTCTGGGCTCTGTGGCAGTAGACACACCTGGGCGTCCGGCTCTGAAGGCAAAGGAGGCACAGGCGCATTCGTGTAGCTGGGGTGCCCGCCACTCCGAGAACAGGGTGCTCAGACTCAGAAGTGGCAGGAAGCACAGAGACCCAGTACAGCTCCCAGCCGAGCCTCCAGGGAAGCCCACTGCATCCTGAAGCCCTGGCCCACCACTGCCAGAGGTGCCAGGGTGATGCCCTGTTGCAGTCCGACCAGCGGGCCTCACCCTGGAGCAAACTCAGGGACCACCAGGCACACAGGCCCTCCCTCACCTTTGCAAGGGGACATGCTAGCTGCTCGGGGTGGTGGCACAGGGAGGGCACTGATGTCATCAGCTTCAAAGGTCAGGCCTGTCCACACGAGGGCTAGGGCAGGGCAGTGGAAGGTGAGCTGTCAGCGAGAGGGATGTGTGCCTGCCCACAGCCTGCACACACTGCCGCCTCATGGATGCAGGCTGTCCTCAAAAGCACCGAGTCCAAACCAGTTCTGGGGCCCACTGAGCCACTGGCCCCTGCTCTGAGCCTACAAGGGCCAGCCTTGAACTCCTTGCTTCTGCCTTCACTGCCTTCCCTTCCACAGGCAGTTCTACCCACGCACTTAATGTTAATCGTCCATTCATATGCTGGTTTCTGTCTCCGGCCTTGACCTTCACGAGCTCCAGCTGGGGCCCTGGGCCAGTGTCGGACCGACTATACACGTCACCGACCCTGAGCTAACCTTGCCTAGCCCCATCCCACTCGTCACTATTCAGCCTCCTGGTTTTATTGTTCTAGCTCAGACCACTCTGACATTTAAGTGGCAGTCATGACAAGAGCTCCATGAAGCTTTGGTTTCAGTGCAGAAACCGTCTCGTGGTTTCTGGGATGTGGAGCTGAAGTCACTGGACATCTGACCTCTAGATACTTGGGACACTGAAATATTCAGTGCCATGCTCCCTAGCGTCCCTTGCATGGACAATGGCAGTTCAGAACTAGGGCGGCCCAGCCAGGTACAGACCAGAGCCTAGGGCTGCTGGGGTCACACCTCATGTGTTGCTAGTTTGTTCCTGTATGGGGACCAGGACAGGGGCTCTGGGGACCATCCTGGTGGTGGAGGAAGCCACACAGCCTCTTGCGGCAGGCTTCACTGCTGGCAGGTACCCTGCCGTCATCGGGGCTGCCAGGGAATGCTGGGTGGGGGTGGGAAGCGTGGAAAGAAGTGCCAAGGGGGCATTTCGCCAGATGGGAACCCTTCCTTGTCTCTTCACAGAAGCACAATGATGACTTTGAGATGACGTCGTTCTGGTTATCCAACACCTGCCGCCTTCTCCACTGTCTGAAGCAGTACAGTGGGGATGAGGTAAGTGGTGACGTAGCACCCAGCAGCGTCCCTGCTGTGTCCACACATGGTTCAGAGGTGCTCTACACCCTAAGGAGAGGGCTGCAAGGCTGCAAACGCCCTCTGGGACCTCAGCCTGGGGCCTCATCGCCCCACGTGCTGGCATCGGGAGTAAGGGACACTACAGGAGCCCAAGGGCCCCGAAAGCACCCCAGGGTGTGTCCAAGTCTGCCTGACCCATCCATTGTCACAGAGCCTGGGGTCTCCAGTGTCTGGGCAGCCTCAGGAGAGCCCACTGTGGTCAGCAGCAGAAGTGGCTCAGCTGTCTAGAGCATTAGGCTGTCTCCAGACCCCACTGGCTTGCCTGTCCATTTCAAGACAGACCAAGGTGGCCACGAGAAAAGGGCACCCATAGTCAGTGGACACAGTGACCTGGAGGCCCACTTCATGCTCCATCCTGATTCCTTGGCCTGAGCCCCAACTAGCCGCACCCTTTTGGGTTCCACTCTGGACCTCTGGGGCCCAGCTTTACCTAGAACTCACTTCCCAACTCTGGCACCTGGAAAGACTCCCATGCTCTGCCTCCTGCCCACTAACCTGGTGTACGGCAAACTCCCACGAGAGTTTCTCCAGTGAGAATCCCAACTCATTCTAGACCTGCCCACATTATGGGTCGCCTTGACTTTCTGCTCTCTTCCTCGCACATATCTCACCATTCACCTTTCCCACAGTCAAGACAAAGTGTAAACCAAACACTGCAATAATTTTTAAAGCTTTATTTCATCTTTTGTGCCAGACAAGTTTTGACAGACCCTCTCTCTGGGGTAACGAAAGGATATGCCACTTCAGGCAGTCTTACCTTCTTTGGACTATGGCTTAACTCCATACTCTCCTAAGAGGCAGGGCTTCAGGCTGGGCGCAGTGGCTCACGCCTATAATCCCAGCATTTTGAGAGGCTGAGGCAAGAAGACTGCCTGAGCCCAGGTTTGAAAACCAGCCTGGGAAACTTGGCAAGACCTCATCTCTACAACAAATCAAAAAAATTAGCTGGGTGTGGTGGTGCACGCCTGTAGTTCCAGCTACTTGGAAGGCTGAGATGGAAGGATTGCCTGAGCCCAGCAGGTCGAGGCTGCGGTGGCCGTGAGCATGCCACTGCACTCCAGTGTAGGCAGCAGTGAGACTCCGGCTCAAAAATAAAAAAAGAACAGAATAACAAAACTCTGCATCTTTATAAAAGAGCTTCAAACAACAACAAGAGAGTCAGAGCTTCATTTGCTCACCTGCTTTTACAACATTAGGGGTGGGTTCAAGGGTGACAAAAACAGCCTTTGTTGCAAACTAGATGCCTTCTGCCACATGAGCATAATGTCATATGCAAGCATTTACTTTAAACACAGAGCTACACTGAATGCTGTTTCATTGAGGCTCCAGGCTTTGCTGGGGACGAGTGCCCTTTCAAAAGCACTGATCTTTCTGACTGCTGCTGATTTCCTTTGTCCTGAACAATAGTCACACCAGTCCTTTTAATGTTTGCAATTCTCTTAACTTACATCTTACTTCATCTTGTTAACACAGACCACTAAGAGGACACAGTGCTGTAGCTATGGAATCATTTCAGTGTATCTGCTAACTCTGATACCCAAGGATACAATCTGTGTAAGATTTCGCATATGGAAACAAAATCTAGCCTAATCTCCTTTAGGGACTGTGTATATATGACATTTCAGGGTGGCCTAGTATATTGGAGGGAACACTGGACAAAGAGTCAGAAGTCATGGATCGCTCTTTCTCTGGACCTCGTTCTCACCTGAGTTTTGTTGCCTTTGAGAAATCACTTCACCTCAGGGATTTGACTAAACAAAGTCTTTTTAACTAGGAAGTTCTGACTTCTCTAGCATGTTGTGTTTTTATACTACCTTCACATTCATGGGTCACCAGTGAGGCCTCAACTGCCTGGTTTTTATAGGCCGTCAAGTAAACAGAGAGCCTGGGCAGGCCCCCACAAACAAGATGGCTCGAGTGATCAGAGCCCCAGGTGCTGGGCTGGAGTCTAGCAGACATGGAGTCCAGTCATGCCCATCTCTCTCCTCTGCAGGGCTTCATGACGCAGAACACTGTGAAGCAGAATGAACACTGTCTCAAGAACTTTGACCTCACAGAATACCGCCAGGTGCTGAGTGACCTTTCCATTCAGATCTACCAGCAGCTCATTAAAATCGCCGAGGGTGTGCTGCAACCCATGATAGGTGAGTGGCAGCAGGAAGTCTCCAGCACTCCTGGGGTCTGAAAGGAAGGGAAGGTGTGGGAAGCACTGCCTGCCTGGAGGAGCCGGGTTTGTTGGCTGTGGCCTGCAGAAAGCCAGACCCTTCCCAGGGAGGTAGCTGAGAAGAACTGTGACGTTTTCAACACCATCCCAGAAACATACAGGATGCCGGGACATTGTGGGTGTAGATGACATTCCCTTTCTCTTTTTCTGTAGTATATTGATCTTCCAAATTAACTTTCATAGACAAGCTCAGAAGATATAAATGTATATACACTGAAAAACACAACCCTCTTGCCTATTATGTACTTGATCGTGAAAAGCAGTAGGAAGTGTGATCCTGTGGAAGGACACAGCAGAAGGCTCTGGGCAGTGCTTCTTGACCACACGCTTTGTGCCAAGCAGTACACCTGGGCACCGAACACAAAGTCAGAATTGCCAAGTAAGGTGTGGCATCAATATGTTTGTGTAAAGATGTGTCTGCAGTACTCACTGTGCTCCGTGAGGTCAGGAAGAGACGGTCCTTGCGCTGTGCCTCCTGCTGTGTCCAGGTCCTTAAAGCACAAGTAGGCAATGGGGTGAATTCCAGAGGGACCAATCCAGAGACAAATCCCTTGGGGTAAGGCTCATTCCAAATCTTCCTGCCTGGACACATTCTTATAAGGCAACAGACGGGGGCAGGGGGGAACTGACCTATCAAGCTGAAATACTTCATAACTCAGAATACCCTGGTGGTGAACTCTGTCTGGAGTTGGACAGACCTGGGTTGGAATTCTGGTCCTGCCACTTCCTAGGAGTGTGACCTTAGGCAAATTAGTTGATTCTCAGGCTTTATGCCTCAGTTTCCTCACAGGGTTGTTGGAAGAGCAATAGCCACACAGAATGTGAAGCACCCAGGGCACAGTTAAGTGGTGCTCATCAAGTCTGACAGACGAGTGGACCTAACACGTACACGGGAGCTGGGCTAGGACCACACCAAGTGGCCTAAGTCTCAAGCTGTAAGCTCTCTCACAGGTGGGACAGATTGAGCTAGTACACGCCCATTCTATTTACTCCTCACTGATATATTTAGTGAAAATTTGGTCCACAGCTCCTTTGTTGCAGGCAGAGAAAAAGGCATTAGAAACTCTTTGCCAACTGTTTTAAGTTTCTGACAATATCAATATCACACACCTCTGGATAGTATCATTGCTAAAGCCCGAGCACTAAATGATCTGAGTGGTCCCAAACAGATCCAGTTGGTGGGGAACACACATGCACATGTCTCTAATCATGCTTTCCCCTCAGTTTCGGCCATGTTGGAAAATGAGAGCATCCAGGGTCTCTCTGGCCTGAAGCCAACCGGCTACCGGAAACGCTCCTCCAGTACAGCAAGTGGGGATGGTGCATATTGCCTGGAGGCCATCACGCACCAGATGAATGTCTTTCACACGGTCATGTGGGACCAGGGCCTGGACCCCGAGATCATCCTGCAGGTGTTCAAACAGCTCTTCTACGTGATCAACGCCGTGACCCTCAACAACCTGCTCCTGCGGAAGGACGTCTGCTCTTGGAGCACAGGCATGCAACTCAGGTGAGAGGGGTGCCTCCTAACAGCGGGCAGAGCGGGCCGGCTGACAGGTGAGAGGTGCCCCCCCAAACCACAGGCACCAGCTGGAGCCCACTCCAAGCCATTGCTTCTCAAATGAAACCCAAGCCTCACTGACAGTCCTTGGCACAGTCAGTGTGTGACTCAAACCTGTCACCTTTTATTTGTAGGCAAAACCCACTGAACACTGAGTGGTGACTTGGTCAGTAAGTTAGCTCAAAGCTTCGTGATGTTTACATGCTCTAAGCTAAAGGCTAGAAATACAGTGTGGACAGGTTAAAGAGAAAAAGAATTAAGAGGCATGAAGCTCACACATAAGTTTAAGATGTCTGCACATTCAGTACAGATGTTTTAAATCCATATCTTTAATGCCTACCTTTCCCCATTAACTTACAGACACGTCAGGTATTCCACTTTTGCTCGACTTTCAGCACCCACTCACTCATTTCCTCACTCTGTGTTCAAGCACTTGTCAGGCTTTTAACTTTGTGCGCTAGCTAAGGTGAGGAAAACGAGGAAACTAGTCGTGACCGGCCTGCACAGCCCACAGGCGTCCCTGTCCCAGGGCCCAGGAGGAGCGGCCTAATAAGCTCCCTTTTTACCTGTGGCTAAGGTACAACATAAGTCAGCTTGAGGAGTGGCTTCGGGGAAGAAACCTGCACCAGAGCGGAGCGGCTCAGACTCTGGAGCCTCTGATCCAGGCAGCCCAGCTCCTGCAGCTGAAGAAGAAAACCCCTGAGGACGCAGAGGCTATCTGCTCCCTGTGCACCTCCCTCAGCACCCAGCAGGTACGGCCACCCACACCTCCGGCGGCCACGGCACTCCAGGCCAGCCCGGCTTCGTCTCAGATCTGCTCTTGCCAACGGTCACCTTTGGAGAGTTGCGCTCCAGCCTTCGCACACCCCTCATGTGGAGTTCTGAAGCTGCAGCTGGTGGGGTGTTCCCGGGCACACTGGCTCTGGCTGTGAAAGGAATCGCCACAGGTTCTGTTCTCCAGCAACACCCTGACCCCTCCTTCCCACTTAGATAATGTAGTGAACCCACAGAACATCAACCGTAGGTAAAAACTTTCTTTAAACATTTACAGTGAACTCTGGAATGCTTATCACATGGAAATTTAAGGTTTTTTCCCCAGAAATTGGCAGCATCAGGCATTTGCTTTCTTTACAACTATAATTTCAGTGTGGTGCTACTTTCATTTATACTCCATCTACGTTGTTTTAAATGAAGTCATTAAGAACCTGGAGGCATTAAATGTTACCTTCCTTTTCCTCCCAAAATTTATAGTGTGACTCAGTTGCAGACATGTTGCCAGTCTATAAAAAGATAAATCCTGTTCCCATGCAGAAAGACTGCACCCTCCATATCAGGAGTGTGCCTATTTGGAAATAGGCCAAGACCAGTACAAGGAAATCAGACTTTCTAAATGATGCATCTTCCTGACCAGCACCTAAAGAACAACAAAATCCAAATTGAGTAAAGTAAACACATCTTAATAAAGCAAAATAAACATATTTTTCCTGCCCAAGTGTGGTGGCTCACATCTGTAATCCCAGCATTTTGGAATGCTGAGGCAAGCAGATGGCTGGAGCCCAGGAGTTCTAGACCAGCCTGGGCAACATAGCAAAACCTCACCTCCACAAAAAATAATAAAAAATTAGCCGGGCATGGTGGTGCACGCCTGTAGTCCCAGATACTTGAGAGGCTGAGGCAGTATGATCACCTGAGCCCAGGAGGTCGAGACTGGATGACAGAGTGAGACCACGACTCAAAAATAAAGTCAAATAAACATACCTTTCCTTACCTCTGCCACTAACTACTAAGATTAAATGTCAAACTCGTACGAAAACTGCTTCTTTCTGTAAATACACTCAGTGTTTTCAAACTTCTCCCCCCTTTAAGTATTTTACTTTCCTAGGTTTACTTCTAGAACACATCTAGCACGGCATTTGGGCGGCTACTTACACCAAACAATTGGCAGGCAGGCAGGAGGTGACTCCTTTTCAAGTAAGAAGACAGTCTCATTTGTAAATGCTTTTTGGGGGGAGAAGAAGGAAAAGTAGTTAGGCCTTGTTAAACAAGACCTTTCTCATCCAAGGCAAGACTCCCAGTACTCTTTGGAAGCAACCTTTAAACTACTAGGAGACAAGAGGCTGAGATTCCAGGCAAGAGTCTTCCGAACTCCTGTCAGTCCCACGAAGCATGGGGGTCAGAGGACAAGCAGGAGACACAGATGTGGTGGGAGGGCTCAGAGCACCCAGGCCAAACCCCGGCTCGTTGCTGCTGAGCCTGAGCCATAGGCCAGCTCCAGTCGCATGGGTCCTGTCTGGAGAGGGCTCTGCTCTTATGCCAGTGTCGCATGCTCTTTCAAGTTCAAAATTTGTCTTGTGTTCACTTAACTCTGTGCTAAATTTTGTTTTTTGTTCCAACAGATTGTCAAAATTTTAAACCTTTATACTCCCCTGAATGAATTTGAAGAACGGGTAACAGTGGCCTTTATACGAACGATTCAGGTAAGTTTTAAAGTATTAGTCAATTTTATAAATTCCTAGTCTAAAAACTATAAAGGAAATTGAAAAGACAGATTGCAACGTTACCTCTCTTTATTAATAAGTACTGGCTGCGCTATATGCCAGAAAACCTTACATTCCTAGGCTTTCTACTTAACATAAATGCAAACCTATCACCTCATGAATAACACACAGAAAACTTAAATTTTATCCTCTGCCTCTCAGACTGTAGACACAGTCTAAGTATCAGTCCATTTGCCACTAGCATGTGACTGAACTACAGCATCAAATGGGTTAGCAAAGAAACAGAGTGTCAACCTTACCCACAAATGGAACTAAGAAATATTCTTTTAAGAAAACAATTTGGGCCGGGCTTGGTGGCTCAGTCTGTAATCCCCGCACTTTGGGAGGCCAAGGCCAGTGGATTGCCTGAGCCCGCGGGTTTGAGACCAGCCTGGGCAACTTGGCGAGACCTCATCTCTACAATAAACCCAAAAAATCAACTGGGCATGGTAGCACGTGCCTGTAGTTCCGGCAACTTGGAAGGCTGAGGTGTAAGGTTCACCAGCGCCCAGTAGGTAGATGCTGGCGTGGCTGTGATTGTGCCACTGCACTCCAGCCTGGGCAACAGAAGACTCCAACTTAAAAAAACCCAAAAAACAATTTGAGCTCCTAAATCTTTTCTCTAACACTTACAATATCTGCCCTTAGGAAGAAAATCTATGAGGGAAATGATGATTTAAATCTGTGTTTTTCTTAAGAGGATGGGGATTTTCTCACTTAGAGATGAACTTCCTCAAGCCAAGCCCAAGACGATTTTGGCAGAGCACCTAACCTTTAGGTGTGACTATAACTGATGGCACTGAAGTGGTCGTCTTGTCCTGCCACGCAGAAAACAGGGCATGGGGCTCCCATGATTACACGTGCAGAGCACCTTGGGGAAGCACGGTATTTTCTCAAACCTTTAAACCATCTAGTAAGCCAGTGATGCCAACACAAAACAGGGATTAAAAGGGAGGAAGGAGAAAGGAAGCCGAGGAGTTGTCAGGAATAAGGAGCCGCAGTAGAGGTTCATCAGATGCTGAAGAGCCCTGAGAAAGCATGGGGCCTCCGTATATGAAACTGAGCCCTTTGGGATACTCTTGGGATTTACCCCAAGCTCCTTACTGCATCTCAGCATAGACATCCAGAGATTGGGAAAGAGCACCTGAAAGTAGCTATGGCAAAGAATGAATGAACTTTAGCCTTGTGTCTAAAGGTCCAGGAGGGGCTGCCAGGTCTGACTGAAAGTTGTTTCCCTTTAAGGGCAAAGGGAGAAAGGCCATGGGTTGTTAAAGACACAGCCTCAGAGAGGAGCAAGGAGAGACTTGCCCACATGGATGCATCCATTGGGCTGGGGGTGGTGCTAACTGAAGGATCCATTTAGCAGCGGCCCCCAACCTTTTTGGCATCAGGGACCAGTTTCATGGAAGACAATTTTTCCACGGACCAGGGTCAGGGGAGATTGGTTTCAGGATGATTCACGCACATGACATTGTGGACTTTGTTTCTATTATTATTACATTTTAATATATAATGAATGATACAGCTCACCAAAAAACAAAAGGCATGGATGGAAGTGGTAAATAAAATAAAAGGCAGCCCACGAGCAGACCAAAATAAGTGTCAGATTCTAACTTAAAGCCTGCCACCAGAAGTGGCTGTACAATGGAAGTGCATCAACTCACTTGCCACTGATGGAGTTTCGACACATGAGTGTGCAGGCAAGTATTATGACGGTCTCTGTGCCGTCAAGCCTCACTGCTCATGTTCATCGGTATCTGCAGCCGCTCCCCAGAGCTAGCATCAGCCCCTCAGCTCCACCACAGATCATCAGGTGTTTGAGCCTCATAAGGAGCACACAGCCTAGACACCTTGTATGTGCAGTTCACAACAGGGTTCGTGCCCATTGTGCTGATCAGACTGTGCTGATCAGACAGAGGTGGAGCTCGGGCAGTACTGCGAATGATGGGGAGTGGCTGTAAATATAGACGAAGCTTCACTCTTGGCCTGCCAATTACCTCCTGCTGTGTGGTTGAATTCCTAATAGCCATAGACCGGTACCTGTCCGTGGTCCAAAGGTTGGGAACCCCTGCAATTAGGACCTACTTGCAGTCAGCCGCTGAAATGAAAAGACTTTGATGACAGAATAGAAGCCATCAACTACTGATTCTTATGGAAAGCTGATAATTTACACAAACTTTGAGTTCAGAAAGTCTTATTTGGTTCTGAACACCCGAGACACACATTAGAGGAAGAACTTTAAACTAGTTATAAATTGGCAACAGTGCTATTTATGAGAAGAAAATTAGAGCCAAAAATATACGTCAAGTAAGAATGCAGGCTTAATAAAGTTAGGACAAAAAGGAAAATGTAAGGAGGTTAAGGGTCAGATATTTCCTGACAACACGTAGTCAGATTCTGAGTCTTCCTCAATAATCAATTCCAGTACCTGGTGACTCTTTGAAAAAATTCTTCTGTAGTTTTTTGCCAGCTATAGTTTTATGTTCTGTTTCTCCTTCTATGGTGCTCAGAAGAAGTGGTGAACAGTCAATCCCACCCTCCCACACAGATATTTTACAAGATACTTGTTAATGTAAACCACTGCATGGGTGCCATGGGCACCCAACCTTAATGCAATGCCAACCTTCATGTAAACATGAGGGAGTTGTTAAACTCACCAAAGGATTCACAGGAGGATTTCTGGGAAATGACTTTCTTGAGAATTTTAATTGATTAAATGTATACATGCCTTTTGCTGCCAACTGTAATAACATAGGTCATAGCTAACTTTTCTTTTTTGTCCCCTTTTACACTCTCCTCCAAATCCTTTAAAACTTCTTCCAATCCTTTAGACAGAGAGACATAGACTAATGTAGAGAAATCACAGGCCCTGAAGTGCTATACAAACGATCTGCCCAGAGCCTCCTTCCTGCCTTTTCACATTTCACGTACGTTTTCATGTGCTTTGTGACAGGTCTTTTAATAGTAAGGGCAGCAAAGCTCAGTGGGTTGAGTGTGAGCTGTCAACGATCCCAGGGGAACCGTCCTGCAAGGTCATCCAGAGCCGCCATCAGATATCTTAAATTAGTGAGGCTTGTTGCCTGTTCCCCCCTACACATCTATGTGTCCTTTAGACTTCTCCCATTATTTCCACCTACTTATTCAAACTGTTAGTGTTACTTAAAAATTGTGCCTCATCTTTCAAGATGCCAAACACATAGGGACTCTGTGACTGACACCTGGAAACACAAGCAGTGCTGTCCATTCCTTTTCCTGGTAAATGACAAAAACATGGACCATTCTAGGCTCCCTGCCACCACAGAACCACCACGCAGTCCTGTGATTCCACTGATTTCATTCTGTAAACCTACTTTCCAGCAATTTTTAATGCTAACACATATTTGCTGACCTTAGCCTGTTTCCAGGCTGAATAAAAACAGGTTTTGTTTTTTCACAAAATCAGAAGGTACTGATTTTCCTCTTGGCAGTGCTTCTGCAGTTAACTCTGCTTTCAATGACCTTTGGAACAGTACAGCTCCTACCCGACGTTCATGGTTCAAAGGGTAGCACACAGGAAGAACAAAGGAAGACATCACAGAGCAGTAACAACAGCAGACATAGCACTCACCATGTGCCAGTGACTGTACTCATGCCAGGCCTTTGAGCCTCACAACCTTAGAGGATGCTCTTCGCAGCCCATGTTTTTGGGGAGGGTGTTTGATCATTTCAATCATTTTTAAGTGTGTAATTCAGTGGCATTAAGTACATTCACAATGTTACATATCCATCACTGCTACCTATTTCCAGAATTTGTTCATCATCACAAACAAAACTCTACTCGTTTGGGCAATAGCTTCCCATTCCCATTCCCCTCCCTTCAGAACCTGGCCATCTTTCCTCTCCTTTTCTCTGTAAGTTTGGCTACTCCAGATATTTCACATAGTGGAATCATACCATTTTTGTCCTTTCACGTGTGCCATCAAGGTTCACTCATGTTGTAGCATGTATGAGAACATCCATCATTCCACTTTCTAATGACTGGCTAATATTCCCCTTATGTATATGACACATCTGTTTCTCCATTCATCTGCTGAGGAACACTGCACTGTTTTCACCTGTTGGCTTTTGGAAATCGCACTGCTATGAACATTGGTGCACAAGCATCTGAATCCGTTTTCAATGCCTTTGGGTGTCTTAGAAGCAGAATTGCTGGGTCTGTTTAACCCTTTGTTTTCCACAGCAGCTATACCATTTTACATTCACACAGCAATGCATGAAGGTTCCAGTTTCCCCACATGCTCATCAACTCCTGTGATTTTCCAGGTTTTGAAAATTATGGTCATCCTAGTAGGCGTGAATTGGCATCTCATGTGGTTTTGATTTGTATCTCCCTAATGACTAACACCTTTTCATGTGCCTCGTGACTATTTGTGTATCTACTCTGGAGGAAGGTCTGCTCAAGTCTTTAAGTTGTTTTTTTGTTTTGGTTTTTTTTTTTGAGTTGGAATCTCACTCCATCGCCCAGACTGGAGTGCAGTGGCCACTCCTGGCCACCGCAGCCTCGACCTGCTGGGCTCCAGCAATCCTTCTGCCTCAGCCTTCCGAGTAGCTTGAAATACAGGCGTGCTCTACCACGCCCGGCTGATTTTTTGATTTATTGTAGAGATGAGATCTCGCCAAGTTACTCAGGCGGGTCTCAAACCCGCCGGCTCAGGCAGTTGACTTACCTCAGCCTCCCAAAGCGCTGGGATTACAGGCTGAGCCACGGAGCCCGGCTTAAGTTTTTAAATTTGAGTGTTTTCTTTTTGTTATTGAGTTGTGGCAGTTCTTTGTATAATCTGGGTGTTAAATCCTTATCAGATATGATTTCCAAGTGTTTTCTCCCATTCTTTGGGCTCTTTTCACTTCATCGATAGTGTCCTTTGATCAAGTTTTTAACTTCTGAGGACATCCAATTTATGTATTTTGTTTCCTTTTCCCTTGGTGCCATTTTTAAGAAACGATAAAGATTTTTCCTAAGAGTTTTATAGTTTTAACTCCTTCTTTGACCCATTTATATTTAATTTTTGTAGATGGTATATGCTAAAGATCTCATGCCACTCTGTTGCCTGTGGGAATCCAGTTTGTCCCAACAGGAAATGGTCTTGGCACACTGGTCAAGAATCAGTTGACCAAAAATATCAGCTTTTATTTCTTGGCTCTCTGTCCTATTCTTTTGGTCTATGTCTGCCCTTATACCGGCACCATACTGTTTTGATTACAGTGGCTTTGGAGAGTTTTCGGATGGGAAGTGTAAGTCCTCCAATTCTGTTCTCTTCCAGGATTGCTTGGACTATGAATACATGGCTTCTTGAAATTTAATATGAGTTTTAGGATTTTTTTATTTCTGCAAAAAACATCGTTGGGGTTTGATAGGGATTTATTAAATCTGTAGATTACTTTTGGTGGTATTATTGCCACAACAATATTAAGTCTTCCAGTACATAACCATGGGATGTCTTTCCATTTATTTAGGTCTTTTTTTCATTCCTTTCAGAAGTCTTCCAACTGCTTGGCTAGTTTTATTCCAAAGTATTTTATTATTTTGATGCCATTGTATATGGAATTGTTTTTCTGATTGTTCATAACTGTGTGTGTTGATTTATATCCTACACCTTGCTGAACTCATTTATTAGCTCTATTTTTTTAATGTGTGTAGATTCTTTTTTTTTTTTTTTGAGTTGGAGTCTCACTCTGTCGCCCAGACTGGAGTGCAGTGGTCGCTCCCGGCCACCGCAGCCTCGACCTGCTGGACTCCGGTGATCCTTCCGCCTCAGCCTTCCGAGTAGCCGGAATCACAGGCGC
>NW_007251720.1:209909-225355 GCF_000164805.1 Carlito syrichta
GGTCTCAAACCTGTGGGCTCAGGCAATCCACTCACCTCAGCCTCCCAAAGGCGCGGGATTACAGGCTGAGCCACCAAGCCCAGCTGTGTGTAGATTCTTTAGGTTTTTCTATATATAAGTTGTGTTGCGTAAAAATACATAGTTTTACTTCTTCCTGTCTAAATTTATCTCTATTTTATAGCTGTTCTGGCTAGAACTTCCAGTACTATGTTAAAGTGATAAGAACAGGCATCCTTATCTTGTTCCTGATCGTAGGGATATGAGTATAATGCTGACCCTTTGCACTTATAGACAGCTCACAGATCACCTATCAGCAACTCGACCACTTTTAGGAAACAGTGAAAAACGAATGACTTCATATTAAATATTAGTGTTGGAATCACTTCATACTAAATAATAGTTATTTTATTGTAATGATATTTGGTTTATACTGGAATTTTGGACATTGAGGAACTTATGACAAAATATCAAAATTGTATATCTTACCTTTTTCTAACGTGTGGTAACATGAAACAGTCAGACATGGATTGCAGGGTCACTGATACATGTTGTGCAATAGTAATTTCTTGGATGTCTTCCACCTGCTGTTTTTCTAGTCAAGCAGACAGTGCAGTCTCATTTTCTTCCTCCCACATTAATAATATGTAATTTATTGTCCAGTCTGTGCACCACTGTGAAAGCACGCCACATATTTCCTTTGATACATAATGCCAGCTTTTTTTCTTAAAACATGTATCTCAGTATATGTTCCATGTCTTTATTTGCTTTTACATGCAACTTGAATGGAAAACTCCAAGGAAACATACTTTTTTGAAGAATGTGTGCTGGTGTAAATTTGTCCTGTATAGTCGTCACCAGCAATCTTATGTCCCAGAGAGGAGACATCTGAGTGGTTTGCTAGATTTATGATGTTCCTCAGAGGGGACATCCAAGTGCAAAGGGTTTTGTATATGGTCTTTATCTTGTTGAGGAATTTCCCTTCTACTTAGTTTATGGAGGTTTTTCTGTCATGAAAAGAAGCTGGGTTTTGTCAAATGCTTTTTCTACATCAGTTCAGTTTTATGGGTTTTTTTCCTCCATTCTATTAATGTTGTATATCACACTGGTTGATTTTTGCATGCTGAACCAACTTTTGGAGATAAATCCTGTAAAGTTCACCAAAGGAGAAACACAGACAACTGAGAAAGAGCAAAGTTTATTAAAAGCACTCCTGCCAGGGTAAGCGTAAGGTGGCATCAGCCCCAAGTTTAAGAAGGGAGTTGATTATATACGGTCAGATTAGGAGATGCTTTGGGCAGGTGGCCTAAGATAGGTAATATAGGACCAGGTCAGGGTTGTTTGAACAGGTGACCCACCGAGTCACAGGATTGTTTGACCAAATGGCCTAAAATAAACAGAAGTTCTGTAACTTGAAATAAGCAGGGTTTCACAACCACCAATGGGGGTTTTATCACCTGGTACATTGCTGTTTACCTGTCAACTTCAAAGTGGGAACTTTTAGGTTCAAAGTGAGCACCCTGACAGATCACCCCTTCATGAGGTCTAGTTTCATGGGCCAGAGATATCTGTTTTATATTTTAGGGGAAGGCACCTTGACAGATTACCCTTAATGGGGTCTCCAGAAATATCTCACAGGTCAGGTTCCCATTGGACTAACATTCCGGGACTAACAAACCCCACTTGTTCATGTTGTATAGTCTTTTTAATCTGCTACTGAATTCTATTTGCTTTTTTTTTTTTTTTTTTTGAGTTGGAGTCTCACTCTGTTGCCCAGTCTGGAGTGCAGTGGCACGCTCACGGCCACCGCAGCCTTGACCTTCTGGGCTCAGATGATCCTTCACTTCAGCCTTCCAAGTAGCTGGATCCACAGGTGCACACTACCATGCCCAGTTAATTTATGTATTTATATATTGTAAAGACAAGGTCTCACCAAATAGTCCAGGCTGGTCTTGAATCCCTGGGCTGGGATTACAGGCTTCAGCCATCGCACCTGGCCAATCTACTAGTATTTTATTGAGGTTTTTTACATCTGCATTCATAAGGAATGAATATACTTTTCTGGAATTGTCTTTGTCTTTGATATCAGGGTACTACTGGCCTCACAGACTGAGTCAGAAAGTGCTCTCCTCTTCGGCTTTTTGGAAGACTTTAAGAACTGTGTTAATTCTTCTTTAAATTTGGTAGAACTCACCAGTAAAGCCAATGGGGGTGGGGGGGGCTGTTGTTGGGGATTACTAATTTAATCACCTTGTTTGTTATAGCTCTATCCAGATTTTCTATTTCTTCTTGAATCAGTTCTGGTATGTTGAGTGTTACTAGGATTCTGTCCAGTTAATGTAAGTTATCCAATTCATTGGTGTTAACCTGTTCCTAGTATTATCTTATAATCCTACTTATGTAATATTGGCAGTAATTTCCACACTTACGTTTCTGACATTAGTAATTTCATTTCTTAATTTATTTTTTTTCTTAGTCTGGCTAAAGATTTGTCTTTTTTTTTTTTTTTTTTTCTTTTTTTGAGTTGGAGTCCCACTTCATCGCCTATACTGGAGTGCAGTGGCACACTCACGGCCACCCCAGCATCAACCTGCTGGGCTCTGGTGATCCTTCTGCCTCAGCCTTCCAAGTAGCTGGAACTACAGGCATGCACGACCACACCCGACTAATTTTTGACTTATTGCAGAGATGAAGTTTTACCAAGTTGCCTGGGCTGGGTCTCAAATCCCAGGCTCAGGCAATCCACTCGCCTGGCCCTCCCAATGTGCTGGGTTTATAGGCTGGGCCACCAAGCCTGGCCTGGTCAGCTTTTTTGAACCAGTTTTTGACTTTGTTTTAAAAATTTTTTGGATTTTTGTATTATTGTTCTGTTTCACTTATTTCCATCTAGTTTTTCTTTATTTTCTCCTCCTGCCAAGTTTGGGCTTAGTTTGCCCCTTTTTTGGTTCCTTGAAGTGTGTACAATTAGATTATACTGACACCTGTAAATTTACCTTAGCACTACTCTTACCACATCCCCTAAGTTTTGGTATATTGTATTTCCACTTGTCTAATTCCCCTTGTGAATTTGGTTGGCACATCAGCTATTAAATAACACATCAGCCTCCACATAATTGTGGATCTCCCAGTTTTCCTTCATCTACTGATATTTAGTTTAATTTACATTGTACTGAGGAAAAAACGTTTTTGTGTCTTCAGTCTTTTTACATTTACTAAGACTTGTTTTGCGTAACATAGGTCCATCCGGGAGAATGTTGCATGTACACTGAGAAGAATGTGTATTCTTCTGTTGCTAAGGGGAGTGTCCCACGTTATGTTTGTTAGGTCATGTTGCTTTAGTGTTGTTCACAGTCTGCTTGCTTATTGATCTTCTGTCTGGCTGTTCTACCCATGATTGCAAATAGGGTATTAGAGTGCCCAACTATTACCATATAACTATTTACCTCTCTAATTCTGTTAAATTTTGCTTCATATATGTTGCTTCATATATGTTGCCAAGTGCAAATATGTTTATATCTTCTTGAGGATTGAAACTTTTATCAAAATATAATGTCCTTGTCTCTGAAAAAGGCTTAATATCTCCTTCATTGTTTTTTGGAGTTGGAGTCTCACTCTGTCACCCAGACTGGAGTGCAGTGGCCGCTCCCGGCCATCGCAGCCTCGACCTGCTGGGCTCCGGCGATCCTTCCACCTTAGCCTTATAAGTAGCTGGAACTATAGGCGTGCGCTACCACGCCTGGCTGATTTTTTGATTTATTGTAGAGATGAGGTCTCACCAAGTTGCCCAGGCGGGTCCCGAACCCGCGGGCTCAGGCAATCCACTCACCTCAGCCTCCCAAAGGCGCAGAATTACAGGCTGAGCCACCGAGCCCAGCTCTCTTCATTCTTGAAGAAAAGTTTTGTTAGATAAATAATTCTCAGTTGATAAGTTTTTTCTTTCAGGACTCTGACTATGTCATCCCAACCTCCAGGTTTCTGAAGAAAAACCAGCTGTTAATCTTACTGAAGGAGATTTTATATGGTCAGTGCTACATCCACAGGTTCCACATCTGCATATTCAGTCAACCACAGGTCAAAAATTCAGTATTTATGGGATGCAGAACCTGTGGATATGGAGGGCCAACTTTTTGGGTTCCAGAGGATTGACTGCAGTACTTGAGCATCCACAGGTTTTGGTATCTGTGGGGATTCTGGGAACCAATCCCCTGCAGATACCAAGGGACAACAGTATGAGACAAGTCAATTCTCTCTTGCTGCTTTCAAGATCCCCCTCCTTGACTTACAGTTTTGACAGTTTATTAGAACGTGCCTCAGTGTAAATCTGACTTTACTCTGCTTGGAGTTTGTTAAGCTTCTTGGATGTGTATATACATGTCTCTCATCAGGTTCGGGAAGTTTTCAGGCATTATTTCTTCAAATATTTCATTGCCGCCTCCTCTTTTCCTTCTGATACCCCTATAATGTATATGATTGTACACCTGATGGTATCTAATAGGTCTCTCAGGCTCTGTTAAATTTTACTTATTCTTTTAATTTTCTTCTCATACTAGCTCATTTCAATTGCCTTATCTTCAAGTCCACTGATCTTTTACTGTGCCTGCTCAAGTCTGCTGCTCAACTCCTTTCGTGAATTTTTCATTTCAGTTACTATACTTTTTCTAAAATGTCTAGCTTACAATGGAGAGGAAGGGGAAAAGACCATGGGAAATCACTGCATCCCAAGAGATGCCTAAAACAAGGAAGGCATCTGTGCTGGTACCCACCAGACCAACCAAAGTGTACATCCCCAAATTTTTGGAGGACAGTGTTTCACTGCCTGCCCTGGTACCAGCTAGTTGTTTCAGGAATGCAAGCTGCTATCTCCACAGCTGCAGGAAGGCTGAAGCATGGGGGATGGCAGCTGGTTCACACACACTGCTCTCTTAGCAGCAATCAGCAGCCTCTCCCTTCATCAATCACTCTCCCAGTTCTGAGTGCCAGTCAGGTTCCAGAGTTCCAAGACAGTTGATGACAATCACTGTTTCTGGTTCAGTGGTTGCTTCTGTAAGGGACCAACCTCTAGAGCTTCCTCTTCTGCCATTTTATGCACTATTACTCTTCCTCCATCCCACTCTCCAGATGAAGAAACTGAGTCATAGAAAGATTCAAACATTTGCCCAAGGTGGTGCCAGGATCAGAGCTTAGGCTGTCTACCATCTAGAACCCATGCCCTTAACCACTTCAATGCTTTTCCATATGATTTGCACCTGAGATGCATGTTTATCTTCTCCCTTAGTTGGAAAATGTGTTAAAGAATGCTAGAATTGGGAGAATCCTTACAGTCATCTGATCTCCAAAAAGTCCAGACCAGGGCTTCTCTCCCCACTAAATGCCTCAGGGATAAGAAGGTGACATTCCCCTGGTCTTGAAGTCCTACCTGAGTGTCTAAGAAATCTTTCTGTGATTTATGCCAAGTCACCTCTGTGAATCCACTTGAACTGGCTGTCTTGAGGTGTACAAAGACTTTACATGGTCTTCTTCTTCCCTACAGGCACAACTACAAGAGCGGAATGACCCTCAGCAGCTGCTATTAGACTCTAAGCACATGTTTCCTGTTTTGTTTCCATTTAATCCATCTTCTCTGACTATGGACTCAATCCATATCCCTGCATGTCTCAATCTGGAGTTCCTCAATGAAGTCTGAGGATATGCATTTCCAGCATTAGCTTGAAAGATGTAAAGTGAATTCAAGGATTTATTAAATCTGGTAAAAGTAGATAGAGATCAGCCTGTGGAGAGTGCTGAACTACACAGAATAAGACACAACTATGTCATTATTTTTTGAACCTACTTCTCAGAATAAAAAAAACACTTGAAATATGGAAGTTTTTTAAAAGTTTGATTTTAGTCTAAAAAAATACATCATAATTTATAGCCAACCAAGCAATTCTATGACCATATAAAAGGTGCCAATTCTACAAAATAAAGCTGCCTTGCTTTTTATCTTTGCGTATAACTGGAGAATGTCCAAATAATAATAAAAATATGTAAGTCACATAAATTTACCTTTAAAGGACTTTTAACAATGATATTAATAACCATGATAATGGCATATACTGACATTTGCCCAGATTGATAGATATGAGTGAGTTTGTAGTGAGACTTTTTTTTTTTTTTTTTTTTGAGTGGGAGTCTCACTCTGTTGCCCAGACTGGAGTGCAGTGGCCGCTCCCGGCCACCGCAGCCTCGACCTGCTGGGCTCTGGCAATCCTTCCACCTCAGCCTTCCCAGTAGCCGGAATTACAGGCATGCGCTACCACGCCTGGTTGATTTTTTGATTTATTGCAGAGATGAGGTCTCGCTGCCCAGGCGGGTCTCGAACCCGCGGGCTCAGGCAATCCACTCACCTCAGCCTCCCAAAGGCACGGGATTACAGGCTGAGCCACCGAGCCCGGCTTGTAGTGAGACATTTTAAGAACAAAAACATGGGCCTTGGCCTTCTGAGAAATTTCCCAAAGGTATTCTTTTAGTGGCTGGTGATACATAGACAGTAGTATAACTGACCTCCAAGCTAAACATTTCAAGTATTGGTTTCTGAAGCAAATTAGAAGTCCCAGTCCCTAGTGTGCTCAGATTCTTTTGTGCAGTCTTGGGTTTATAGAAGAGATGATAAAAATGCTGCTGTCCCAAACCTCAAATGTGAGCAAGATGGAAAAAATATTCTTTTGTTTCTGATGCTACTTCATGCACTTATCAAGCCCAACAAAACTTTCACAAAAATCTGTGAACTAAATATTAGAAAAGAGTAACAACTCTTATTTGCAGATATAAAAAAAAATTCAGTATGAAAGCTTTTAGTCTCTTAATGCCATCAAACCTCCAGTAAAAGCATCACATAATGCACTACTATTCCAAGTAACCAGAACAGTAACTGAAAACAAACTTTGGCTCAAGAATCAGATCTGAAAAACTTTAAAAAATAAACAGATCAGTGAGCATTGTACAAAAGTTTGACAGGTTTTTGTTTGTTTTTTGAGAGAGAGAATAAAATAGCTTAGGTCCACTTTCCCTTTTCAGGTTTTCAACATTTTTCAAATTTACCACAAAAAAATCACTATATGTATCTCTGCTATGAAATAAGGATTTTAAAAAGTGAATTCAGTAACAATATAACACAACAACAGGCTTAGATGTCTGCTGCTCTTATTTTATTTTTGAACTCTTTAAAAGCAAACATTTAATGAGATGCTATTGTTTCCTTATGTTTTGATCACAATATGCTGTTCTCATGATAGGAACAGATTGTGTCTGCAAATCATTTAAAAAAGGCCACTGTGGTACATGGAATAGACAAGGTTTCTCCATGAACTAGAGGTAGAACACCCCCTCCTCCCACCTCACCTTCTTTTACTCAACCACCCAACTTAAAAGGCTCTTGGAAAACACAAAACATGCCAAGCCCTAAGCAGCCTTATGTCCTGTGCCCTTAGTTTCTTAGGCAGTCATTCTCCTCATCTGTGGGGCCACAACAAGGCCTAGCATGTTATGTCATGGGCATTGGCTCTCTACTTCCACACTGAACATCCCAGCCACTCTTGGGTGGCTGCGCAGAGCTGTGCCTTTCCCTTCCTTTGCAGTCAGGAACACACAGTCACTGACGTTCATGCCCCTCACCCTTTGGCCCACATGCTGATGTGGAAAGGCCAGACTCAAAACAACCGGGTTTGTGGCTACCTCTTCAAAGTTGTTTATGAAGTATAATTTGCTCTTTGATGCACTTTAGTTTTACGCTGAGCCTCTCCTGTAAGGACTCTGATCTTAAAGATAACCAAAAATGCCTTGTTAGAGTGTGAAGGAGTTTTGACATGCAGTGATTCCATATATATACTGGCTTACTGTCTTTATTACTGTCTTACACCTTCATTGTCTCCACCTTTTTGGATCACTGCTCTCTACTGTCACTGGTCAATCAGTGGCCAAGGGCTCACTGAAATCAGTGGGGGGGAATCCTTACTTAGCCTAACAAATGGCAGATTTGTTTTCCTCCTCCAAAAGATAAAGGTCTTTCACAGGAACTGTAATTTACAGGTGGCTAACAGTAAAGAAATACAGTAATTGGCTACTTAATGTTTAGATCTGTCCTATTTAACACAATACGTGGAGGCTAGAAGAAGCATCTTTAGAGAAACTTTCATAATCTTTTGTTAACATTTTTATTCTCTGCATTTTTTAAAGTCAGTTCAACTCAAACACTTTCCAATGTCATGAAATCAGTAATGACTTTTAAACAGCTTAGTCCACATAAAGGTTTGAACTCTGTATTAGGTATCTATCTTTATTTTTTAATATTTAAAGTTTAGTTGACACTTTTCTCACTATGTGCCTTTAGCAGTTATTAAGATAACTGACATATCAACTGTTTCTCTGAAATAAGTGTTACTGTGGGAAGACTTTTAATGTTCAATGTAACATCATGGTGGAGTTTTGATTTGTCTTAAAATATTAGAAGCACCTTAAAGATTACTTACAACTCAAATATTTATAGATCAAACAATTTTTGTTTTAAGTATTACATGGTACGTGTTTACCTGTAATAACATGTGTATGTAGTCGTGAATTGTTGCTGAGGCTGACAAGTGTATATCACTTACATGTACTTTCCTAGTGCCATCATAGCTGCATCAAGTTATGGTACCTGTAGGCTCACCTGGGAGGCAGACCCAAAGGCAGACTTTGTTCCTCCTTTCCATGGAGCATGTCAGTGGGATTTACTTCCCTTGATTTCCCCAGCTCTAAATTTTAAGACTTTTATTAAAAAAAAAAAAAAAAAAAAGACAACAACAACAAACTACACAATTAGGAGCTTGGAACATTTAGAGAAAAATTAACACTGCCAGCATCAATTCATCAACTATTTACTCAGAACTTTGATGCATCAAGATTATAGGAACAAATAATTTAGAATCCATGTTTTTACATAAAGTAAACTGTTCTCATATACTTGACCTACTAAAGCAGCAAGGGTATCCTAAATAGAAGCATTTGTGTATAATGCATATATAACTACATGATTACTAAAATGTGACAGCATGGGGCAGGACCCTGCAGTTTTTCCTCACGTAATATTTGTGGTCAGTGTCTCAAATTAATTTGCTGCATGAGCCAAATGACCATAATTCACTTTTTTGTAACCACTGGTGTCACAATTAGAGAATTAGGGTGTGTAGACAATTAGAAGTTAATACCCATGATAAAACATAGGACTGAGTTTTTTAAATTGTAAAACTCATTAGATTCTAAAGATTGTTTAAAAAAAAAAATTCTAATTCTAATTAGAGATCAATCAGAAATGAAATTATGCTACTTTCTAAAATAACACTGTATCAGAATAATCCAGATTTGGATATAACATTTTGCCACCGACTGTCAAAGAGTTCATGTCATATTCAGGGGTAAATCTAACATTATAGAGGAAATACTACTGATGAAAATATTTTTCCATTTTGAACAAATCTGTAAACTATACCTTTGTTTATGGAAAAATGCTTGTAATAGTCATTGTAATATTCAGCTGTGGATAAAAATTTGTGGAAATACTTTTGAATAAATAAAGTGATATGCCAAATCTAAACGAAATTTAAAACTCTGCAGCTACACATTGGCTGAAAAGTTTATTTTTAATGCTTTCTTGAGAATCTTCATTCTGGGCCTATATTCAAACATGCATCATGTTCATTTAAACCAGGGGTTGGCACACTGGGGGCTGACAGTTGGGGGTGGAGGAAGACTTTCCCTATCACATAACAAGGCTTATTATTATTATTGGGCAGTTATTTCAACTACACCCCACATCACTCAGCATCAAAATGTGTGGGATTAACACAGAGCTAGAAACATTGACTAGTGGAACAGAATAAAAGGCCTAGAAACTGAACATATATATGGAAAACTTGGTATGCCGTTTAATGAAAAGCACACATCAAAATCACCTGAAAATTTTTTTAAAAATTCACATAACCTGCCCCATCCAAACTTATAGAACAAGATATCTCCAGGGAGGTCTTAATATTAAAACATTTCATGATACGAGGCCAGGCTCGATGGCTCACCACCTGTAATCCCAGCACTATGGGAAGCTGAGGCTGGAAGATCTCTTGAGCTGAGACAGAGACCAGTCTAGGTAACATAGTAAGACCTAGTCTCTACAAAAAATTTTTAAAAATCAGCTGAGTGTGGCAGCACATGCCTATAGTCCCAGCTACTTGAAAGGCTGAGGAGGAAGGATCGCCTGAGTGATCACACCACTGCACTCCAGCCTGAGAGACAGAGACCCTGATTCAATATATATATGTATGATATAAATATATATATGTATATTTCATGAAACAGAAAAATGGTCACAAGTCAGTCATCAACATCAAGAAGTTCTGGGAAACTGCAACTAAGTGAAACGAAGTATAACAAAACCAGTTTTTCCTACAGCATATTTCTGTTCACAAAAACATCACCAAACTTCTATAGAAAGACCAAAACACTTCTAGTATTAAACATGGAGATGAACTGTACATACATTTAGGGAAGATTAACAAACACAAGTGAGTCATTTTCCCCCTTATTCCATTTCTAGGTTGCTAGAGCCCAGACTTTCTCCTGGCAGCTCAGGGTACCAGGCAGACACCAGGCCTGGACAGGAGCCATCCAGTTGCTGGGCACACTCACACCTACCCACACAGGTGCTGTGTAGACACAGCCACTCAGCTCACATAACCAGCTTGGGGATGTGGGAGGAAACTGGAGAACACTGAGAAATCCCATACAACATGGGAGACCGTGCAAACTCTGCAGAGACAGGGCCCCAGCCAGAGCATAATTACTGTTTTTGCATCAACATCACATGTCATAATAAAATGACGCTGAGTGAAATGATGTTACATGAAGACCTACTGTATGCTGCATCGTGAAAAGTTGCCATTTGAACCCAACTTCCAACCTAAGGATGGATTCCCCTTTTCTCTGAGAGGCTGGTGAAAGAATATCCTCACCTGAGGAACAGCTTCCCCTTGTACTGGGAGAGGCCTAGGACTATCTTCAAAACCTCAAGAAGACAACCATGTCCGAAAGAAGCCGAATTCCATACAAGACACACTTACCTCATCACTCTGCAGAAACAGAAAAACAGCCAATATCCAGGGACTGGTCTGACACACACAGCAAGCCCGAGTCATGGTAGAAGCTGGCCTGGTGCTCCCTCTGAGCCACATTGTTCCTCTGCACGGGAACAATCTCACAAAACACCAAACGCCAATGTCAGACAAGGTCACTCTGTGATGATAAGGGAGAGGAAGCAAGACCACAACGTCATCCAGGCACAAAGCAGGATCACTGTTTCAACTGCATGATACCACAAACACCCCCATCCCAGGTAACATGAGGGACTCTTGTCTTCACCAGTTGCAGCATCAGCCTCACTCTAACCTGACCTCTTTTGATTTGAAGTGAATGAACACACCCAATTCAAAGGTGTGACCCTACTTCCAGCCAGCACCCAACCCCAAGTGACCCCTTGCTTCTCTGCACCCTCCCAAATCATCTGACCAAAGCACAGATCCTGTCACCTTCCTGCTGAGATGCCCCACAGCTCTGAGGTGCGCCATGGTACACAGTCCCCCTGGGACAAGGCACATCCAACCTGACCCGTTCAACTACAGGGGTGTCTCTGGAGGTGTTTTGGCTGAAGGGCATCAAGCGTTGTCTCCTTCCACCAACTTTAGTATTTTGCAGAGTAAACTTAGACCCAAAAGAGTTTGCCTAAAGTTGTATTACTAATGAACTTCTAAGGCTTGCTAGAGAAACAGATACAGCAAATAACTTTCAGACAAGTGGAGAAGAAAAATCACAAATATTTATCTTTCACCTAAGTTTGGGAACACACCAAGACTTAGTATAAACTTAAAATGAGGGGTTTGGCATTACTTTCTGTCTACATTTCATTCACCTGATGTTCTTGTTTGGCAATCTGAACTTCATCTGAAGAGTAGTTGTTTGCTGCAAGAACAACCATACCCCAACGGATATTTGTCTTCTAATTAACAAAAATTGAAGCTATTACCAAAGCAGTTAGGTTAACAGTGAGTACACATATAATCTTCCCAGCTGCTCAAGACTGGCAAACTCACATCTTGCTCACTTAGATTATATGTTTTTCAAAAACCATCCTCACCCCTACTGACTTTGCCAGCTTTCTTCTCTCCACTACTGAAACTTCTAAAGCCACTGCTGCTTCTACTACATCAGTTCTGACCGTTATAGGAAGGTAGGGGAGACTGTGTTTAAATGAAGGAAAACTACCCAGAAAATGTGGGATAGGGCTGAGGCTACATATGCCTGAAATCTTGATAAAACCTTAACACCGGAATTTACAGATTTACTGATTTCCAGTCTAACACCAACTCTACTCCTTTCTTCTTGTTCCCAAAACTAACTACAGAAAAAAATGATGTTGCATTTCTAAAAATACTGAAAGCTAAGAGTAGAACAATAATTTGACATCTCATAAGAGGATCCACACCTAGAAAAAAATTATAAAATAACTAATCTTAATATACACGTTTAATGTATAAGGATATATACCTGCTTAAGTATAGTTACATAAATATGAAAAGGACTAAATATTTTAGAGACTAATTTGTTTCAAGCAATTTTGTAACTCACTTGAAGGACATCCCCCCCCCCAACTTTTACTCTGAAAAAGTTAAAACCCACTGAAGAGCTGTAAAAATAGAGCAATGTGGTTGGTGCACACCGAAAAGCCCCGCTATAGGAAGCTGAGGTAGGAGCCCAGAAGTTAAAAGTCAGCCCGGGGAACTTAGCAAACAAGTCATTGTCCCTAAAAGAGTCATAAACAACCGTATAATCTTATTTGGAGTCTTTCTCTGGCAGGGTATAGTCACTTGCTGCATACCAACAGTTTGCAAACTAAGGTTGTGTTCCCATGTAGCAACTGAGGAGTGCATTACCCATTTGTCCCATCATTGGTGATATTAAGCTTGATCACTGGTTAAGGTAACTTCCCCCCCCCCCCGACACTTTGAGACTATCCCCACATATATTTACATGTTTTAATACATGTAAATCTTTCACTCAATGGTTTTAGAATCAACTAATTAGTGACATTTCTAACTAGAAAAACAGTAAATTTGGAAGGACATGCTGATGGTGATTTGCAGGTTACTGAAAGGAACACTGTGAAACTCATCTGATTTAAGATTTTTACATTTGAATGCATGAAAATTCTGCCTTAAAAATAACTCTAAATAAATATTCAACTGTAAATAAATATTCAACTCTAATGCATGCCCAAGTGTTCAGTGTGTCCTGTACTAAAGTCTGCATTTTAAAAATTAGATAGTTGTATAACAGGCTAAGAAGTGACCATTTTGGTTATTTTAAATAATCCCTCCCAAAAATGTTAAAAAGGTTTATTTTCAGTTAAGACCAAGCTGAAAGTGAACTTAAAGTGCATATTTTTCTCCCTCTCTCTGCCCTCCCCACTGCCCTCAGAATACAACCCCTTTCTTTTGTGCCGGCATGGCCTTGTGCAGTGGTTTGGAAGGCCAATTTTATCTAACAAACTGGTGCTGGAGAAAACAGCTGAACCATGAGAAATGAAAAAGTTACACGTCTTTGAAAAGACCTTCAAGAGATAACACACAGACTCAATGGAAACTCCTTGCAACCCTTAAAGTGTACTCATTTCTTTAAATGTAAATCTCTCTTGTGGTATTCAGTTTAGATTCACGTCTTATGTAATCATTAGTTAGGTCATACGTGAAAAAGAACTTGCTGTTATAACTAAATAGAAAAGGTTCAGTTCAGGATTGTTTTAAAAAACAAGACTAATGCCCCCAGTGTCTGGAGGCAGCTGGCAGGGCTGCGTGGACCTTGGGACCCAGCTTGAGGTGGCCTGGCCGCCCCTGTGTCTCGAGAGCACTGGGACTGGTGGGTGGCCTTGACGTTGTCTGAGTCGTCCACGGTGTCTGCCCAGGAGTTCGCTTTGCTGACACTTTAGCACAGCACTCTTGCATCATAGTTGGGTTTTTTGTTTGTTTGTTTGAGTTGGGGTCTCACTCTGCTGCTCAGGCTGGAGTGCACTGGTCTATGCAAATAGATGCTGAAAAGACTAAACACTGATTAAAAAGGAACTTCAGGTATGGTCATGAGACACGCAGACACTTAATCAACAGTTGAAATAGATAAGACATTGCCTGTTATAACTATAAATACTGAATGTAAAATTTGCCTTGGGGAACAGGTTTTTTGGCCAATACCCGATTTGGTTCCGGTTTTCTTCTAGCTTCTGCCTCTCTCCTTTGATTGACCATGAGAGACTGCAGCTGATTGATAACAGCTGGATGGAAGAATAGATGGATAGCAAATATAGCAAGATGTTAACAGCTATGGAATGTAGGTGTCAACATGTGTCCACTACACAAGCATTTCCATTTTTCTGTAAGTCTTAAAGCTTTAACAAAAATTTGGATTCAAAAACAGCAATGAGGCCAGGTGTGGTGTCTCAAACCTGTAATCCCACAACCTTGGGAGGCTGAGGTTGGGGGACGGCTTGAGCCCAGGAATTTGAGACCAGCCTAGGCAACAGAGCAAGACCTAGTTTCCACAAAAAATACAAAAGTAGCCAGGCATGGTGGCACGCACATGTAGTCCCAGTTACTTGGGAGGCTGAGGAGGGAGGACTGCCTTGGGCCCAGGAGGTCGAGGTTGTGGTGAGCCGTGACTGTGCCACTGCACTCCAGCCTGAGATCTCGACTCAAAAAACAAACAAAAAATCCAACAATGATGCAAGAGTGCCGCCAGAACATCAGCAAAGCAGGCTCCTGGGCAGACACCGTGGACGACTCGGACAATGTCAAGGCCACCCACCAGGCCCAGTGCTCTCGAGACGCGGGGACGGCCAGGCCACCTCAAGCTGCGTCCCGGGGTCCGCGCAGCCCTGCCGCCTCCAAACACTGGTCTGAGGGTCCGAGCAGCCACGCCCGCCTGAAGTCCTGGGGTCCACGCAGTCCCGCCCAACCACCTCCGAACTGGGGCCCCAGAAGTGAACTGGACCGGGCTGCGTGCGAACCCGGGGACCACGCATCCCCATTCAGCCACCTCCGAACCGGGGCCCCGAGGGTCCACGCAGCCCCGCCCAGCCACCTCCGAACCGGGACCCCGAGGGTCCACGAAGTCCCGCCTGCCGGAGAGCCCGGGTCTCGGGGTTTCACGCAGCCCCATCCAGTCACCTCCGAAGTGGGGTCACGGGGCTCCACGCAGCCCCGCCCGCCTGAGAACCCGGGGCCCGCGTACCACGCAGCCCCGCCCAGCCGCCTCGGAGCCCGGCCTCAGTCTGTCGCAGGACTCACTCCATCACCCGGTTCCCAGAACTCAGATTGCGCAGTGGTCTCGTCATCATC
>NW_007251720.1:225553-278835 GCF_000164805.1 Carlito syrichta
CCCCCCACCCCTCCACTGGCACCGCCTCGACCCTGCGGCGCCTTTTGCGGCGGCCTTGGCGCCTCTGCCCCCGCGTTTTCTGCACCGACCTCTGGCGGGAGTGGAGGGAAATGCTACTCACCAGGGGAGGCAGGGGCTGCAGAGACCAGGGGCAGGATGAACGAGGCGTCAAACCAAGTCTGTCGGTTTGGAAGGAGAGCGTAGTCCGTAGAAACCCCAAGGGGGAAGTCCGCTCGCCACGTCCCGTCGCACCCACCCACCAGGAGACTGCGGCGCCGCCGCGGCTCCCACCTGCCAGAGCGGAGCCGGGGGCTGGGGGGGCGTGGCCTGAGGAGTAGGTGAAAGGGCGCAGGGCGTGGCCTGAGGAGTAGGTGAAAGGGCGCAGGAGTAGGTGAAAGGCTCGCGAGAGCTGGCGAAGGGCGGGGGTGTGGCCTGGGAGTGGGTGAACGGGCAGGGGGCGGGCCCACGCGGGGCTCCGCCCGCCCCCGAAAAGCTGGGGCGAGGCGGGCGACGTCTCGGCGCTCCAGGACCCGCCGCCCTAGCCTCCGGGTTTTGCAGCCTCTATGGCCCTCCTCCGAGGTGAGCGCGGCCCCCTCCTCGCCCGCCCTGGCCAGGCCCGCGCTCCGGGCCGCCCGGTGGGGAGTCGGGGTCGGAGTGAAGCCCTCCGGGGTCTGGAGGGGCCTGGGTAAGCCTGGCCCTGAAGGACACTCCGGGTTTAGGAGAAGCCCTGGTTAGGCCGAAGGACGGCGACTGCGGCGCAACCTCCCGTCGTGGTAGTTGTGGCCAGGGCTTGCGGCCGATCTTGGAGGGGCCCCTCTTCCCATAAGTGACGCCTGGACCTTGGAGGGCCTCTCTTCTTCCTTCTCCTGGACCTAGAGTTCCTCTCTTCCCATAGTGACCCCCGGCCCTTGGAGGGCCTCCCTTCTCCTAGACCTGCAGAGTCCCCCTCTTTTCATAGTGATCCCCAGACCTTGGAAAGCCTCGCTTCTTCTAGACCTGGAGTGACCCCCGGACCTTGGAGGGCCCCCTTCTTCCCACAGTGACCTCTTGCTCGGCCCAGCCAATGGGAGGGGGGCGGCGGAATGGGGACATGACCTCCTTCCTCCCTTCTAGCCCTTCCGTTGGAGTGACTGCAAGAAAGTGCAGCCACGCAGCACCCACGTTTAGGGCTGCTAACTTGTTTTTTAAAACCGTGCCAACTCCCTTTTCTTAGCACGTGGTCGGAGTCCCTGGAATCTTAGTTAAGGGTTGACGTAGAGCGCGGCAGGCCCTGAGACTGGCAAAGCCTGGCGGGATCTAAGAACCAGGCACGGTGGGGCTCCAGGCAGGGCTCTGCCGGGGCCTAGGCGGGGGAGGCAGGCTCTGGTTTCCGGCCTGGATTCGAGCTGTCCCTGCAACACTGAGGAGCCTGAAGGGTGGGGGTAGAGGCCCAGGCACAGCAGTGGAGGGGCCATGGGGGTGACTCAGATGGATTTGGAGGTGGCTTTGATAGACCGTGATGGGTAACTAAGGAGGAAAGGTCAAGCTTGACTGCAGGCTTTTCTGCCTTGAAGGACTGTGTTCGCGGTGATACCTCTTAGGGATGAGGAAAAAAACGGTAGGAGGAGATTTGGAAAGGAAGGTAGAGAATTGCGTTGCAGGCCAGGAACGCTTTGCTGCCTGTTATGGAGCACCAGGTGGAGAGGCCAGCTCGGCTCTGTTCTGAGAGTCACAGCCAGAATGGCATGTGACAAGTGAAAAGTGGGTTTTTGGGGGGGTTTGGTTTTGTTTTGTTTTGTTTTGAGTTGGAGTCTCACTCTGTCGCCCAGATTGGAGTGCAGTGGCCGCTCCCGGCCACCGCAGCCTCGACCTGCTGGGCTTCAGCGATCCTTCCACCTCAGCCTTCCGAGCGGCCGGAATTACAGGCGCGCACTACCACGCCCGGCTAATTTTTTGATTTATTGTAGAGATGAGGTCTCGCCAGTCCAGGCGGGTCTCGAACCCATGGGTCAGGCAATCCGCTCACCTCAGCCTCCCAAAGGCGCAGGATTACAGGCTGAGCCACCGAGCCCGGCAGTAGGTATTTTGGAACAAAATGCAGTGTATGCCATTTCCTACGATGCGAATTTCATTTGCCAGTACCATCCCAGCTTTGAATTTAACTACATTTATTTAATAAAGCTGCATGTTGAATTTTCAGAAAACCCACTTCACTTAGAAATCGCTTTGTAATGCTTTTACAAAAGGAAGTACTATTTCTTTTGATTTCATGTTAATATTTTATCAGTGGTTTTTACCCTTTTCTTGTAATGCAGATCTCTTTAAAAGTTTGCTGAAAACTATGAACCCAATAAGGAAATATCAGCACCTTTATTAAGGAAGTAGAAAGCTTATAAAATGTGATACAGTTCAGCTACATTTCTTATTTCCATTTCCCAATCTTACAGATAAGGACACTGATGAGGTAAAGTGACTTGTCTGGAATAACAGGTAGTTAGGGGCTGTGACTAGAACCCAAACCCTGAGCTGCAAACAGTGCTGTCCTAAGCTAGTTAGAATCCAGGATGTACACTTCTCTCAAGTAGCTACAGGCCCGGTGGTGAGAAAGGAGAGTGTGCCTGATTACTGTAGGGGAAAGCCGCACCTGAATTAATTTGGGAAAGACTGGCATTTATCAGATTTCTGTCCACAGGAGCCATCCCCCATGTTTTAACTGGCTCTCGTCCCCTGGCTTGGCAGAGGTTTTCACCCAGCAGGTGTCAGTCCTGCTGCTGCTGTTAGCTTTTTGGGAACGTGCTGTAACCCTTCAGAGCAGGTAGGCAGGGCTGCCTGTTACCTGAGCCCTGAGGAAGGAGTGGATGCCACACAGTTTTCCTTAGTTTGCCTTGACTGCTGTCTGTGGTTGTTCTGACTGTGAGTAAATACTTACCGAGCGGCGTGATAGCAAGGTGGGCAGAGTGCCCAACTCTCTTCTGGTGTTTCCTGCACTGTCCCTTCAGCACAGCTTGCCGGCTTCTCTCCAAGCTCCGACTCACTACGCTTTGGATGACGACGTCTCTTTACTGTCCTCCAGTTTTTGGAAAGCGTCTGCCTCTGAATTTTCAGTCTTTTAAAAATAGACAAGATTTTAGTTTGGTGTTGAAGATTGTTATTAAATTAACATATCCAGTTTATGAAATTATAAGAAAAATCCTTTAAATTGCATAGTCTTTATGTCTGCACATCCCAGATTACTTGTGTAAAATAAATGTAACAGCATTTTCCCCACTCAAAGTAATTGTGTTAGTTCAGTGAAGGCCTTACTCCAGCTAGCCTCTGTAGTCTGGGAGCATCAGGTGAGGAGAAGGGACACAGACAAGGGGGAAGTTCTTGTGCTTTTATGTTCACACACACTCTTTCTGTTGTAGATATAGTATGTTTCACTCCTAGCATTGCCCCCTCACAAATGCTTTCTTAGATTACAAAATATGGGGAAGAAACAAATGTCGAGCCTCCTTTGTTTCTAAATTGGAGTCGATGGTCACTGGAGTCATTTCTGTGTATGCCATATGTCCTTTTCCAAGGATGCTTTTAAGATTTGTGTTTTCTTTGGATTTCAGAAGTTTGACACTGATGTGCCAAGTTGGGGGGACTGTGGTGTGTTTATTAGAGCTGGAGTGTGTTCAGCTTAAATCTGTACGTGTATGTCTTTTATGAAATTTGAACTACTTGATTTTTTCCTTAAATAACTTTTCTATTCATTCTCTTTCCTCTCTGTGATGCCATAATTCTTGTTTGTCCTTGAAGTTCACATGTTTTTTTTTCCTGTCTTTTGTAAGTTAATAAACTTGTTTTGGAGCAGTTTTATTTTTAGATTTACGGAAAAATTTTGCAGAAAGTACAGAGCATTATCATATGTCCCCTCGCCCCACGCATTTCCCCTTTATTAATATCGTGTATTAGTGTGATATAGTTACAACTGATGAACTAATATAGATACATCATTATTGATTGAAGTTCATAGTTTGCATTTGTACAGTTCTCTGAGTTTTGACAAATATGTAAATGGCAGATATAATCTTTGTAGTATCAGGCAGACTAATTTCACTGCCCTGAACATACTCAGCGTTCCACTTATTCATCCCTGCCTCTGAATCCTTGGCAAGCACAGGCACTAATCTTTTTACTGTCTCCTTAGCTTTGCTTTTTCCAGATATCATTTAGGTGGAATCATATGGTATGTGGCCTTTCCAGACCAGCTTCTTTCACTTAGCAATGCATTTAAAATTCCTTCTTTTTATGGCTAATGGTTCCTTTCTCTTTGTTGCTGAGTAGTATTCCATTGTATGGATGTACCAGAGTTTTTTTATCCATTCACCTATTGAAGGACATCTTGGTTGCTTCCAAGTTTTGGCATTTATGAATAGACACTCATGTGCAGGTTTTTGAGTGATACAAGTTTTCAGATCATTTGAACATAAACAAAGAAATGTGATTGCTGGATTATATGGTAAGAGTATGTTTCGTTTTGTAAGAAACTACCCACTTTAGAAGGCCGAGGTGAAGGATTGCCAGAGCCCACTGGTTCAAGACCAGCCTGGGCAACTTGGCGAAGCCTCGTCTCTGCAGTAAATAAAAAAATTAGCCGGGCATGGTGGTACGCGCCTATAGTTCCAGCTACTTGGAAGGCTGAGGTGAAAGGATCGATTGCCTGAGCCCACTAGGTCAAAGCTGGGTGACCGTGAATGTGCCACTGCACTCCAACCTGAGCAAGAGTGAGGCTCTGACTCAAAAAAGAAAAGAAACTGCCCCACTGCTTTCCAAGCTGGCCTTACTATTTAGCATTCCCACCAGGAGTGGATGAATTTCTGTTGTTCCACCTCCTCACCTGCATTTGGTGAGTCAGTGATTTGCATTTTAGCCATTCTAATAAGTGGGTGGTGGCATCTGCTTGTTTTAATTTGCAGTTCCCTGATGGCATATGGTGTTGAGCATCTTTTCATATGCTTATTTGCCATCTGTGTATCTTTGGTGAGATATCTGTTCAGATCTTTTGCCCTTTTTTTATTTTTTGAGTTGGAATCTCATTCTTGCCCAGACTGCAGTGCAGTGGCACACTCACGACCACCCAGCTTTGACCTGGTGGGCTCCAGCAACCACTCCACCTCAACCTTCCAAGTCACCAGAACTACAGGTGTATGCTACCATGCCTGGCTAATTTTTTGATTTATTGTAGAGATGAGGTCTTGCCAATTTGCCCGAGCTGGTTTTGAACCTGCGTGCTCAGGCAATCCACTCGCCTGGGCCTCCCAAAGTGTTGGGATTACAGGCTGAGCCACCAAACCCGGCCACCCATTTTTAAATTGGTGAACTTAAGAGCTCTCTGTATATTTTGGATACCAATCCTTTGTCAATTCAGTGTTTTAGAAATGTTTTTTCACAGTTTGTGGCTTGTCTTTTCATTCTCTTAACGGTGTCGTTTGTGTCTATGCTTAGATTCTTTTTTTAATATGTATATATATATGGATGTCCAGTTCCAGCACCATTTGTTGAAAAGACTAACCTTTCTCCAATGGATTGCCTTTGCTCATTGGTCAGACCTTGAGTTTCTGCCCGTGATTTATTTTGTTTTTCAATATTTTTCTCTGTTATTCAGAGGGAGAATATCTATTTATCTGTCTTCAAAGTCACTGACTCTTTCTCCTCTAATTTCCATTCTGCTGTTAGCCCATCTAGTGATTTTTTTTTTTTTAATTTCAGATCTTTTTCAGTTTTAGTATTTCTCTCTCTGTTTTTGTTTTTGTTTTGTTTTGGTAGAGGCAAGGTCTCACCATGTTTCCTAGGCTGGTCTTGAACTCCTGGGCTCAAGCAACCCTCCCGCCTTTGCCTCCCAAAGTGCAGAGATTACAGGTGTGAGCCACTACATCTGGCCTTATGTTGTTTTTTAATAGTTTGTACTTTGCTGAAATGTCCTTTCTTTTACTAGGAGCATAGTTTCCTTTATATCCTTGAGCATAATTATTATAGATAGCTAGCTGTTTTAAAATTCTTGTCTGCCAACTCTAGTATCTGGGTCTTCTTGGAGTCGATCTCTTTTGATTGTCTTTTTTCTTGAAAATTAGTCCTTTTTTGTTGTTATTTATTCATAGGTGGATTAATTTTGAATTGTATCTTGGATATTACAGATAAAACTTGGTAGAGACCAGATTCTGTTGTGTTCTTGCAAGGAGTATTGACTTCTTGGTTGGTTGGCTGAAATTTGCCTGAACTCAGCAGCAAACTCTCATTTTACAATGGACAGTAGCTCAAATCTGAGTTCAATTTTTTTTTTAAGCCTTGACTGAGGTACTTGTGGTCTGACCCATGTCTGATAAAGGGGTCAGCCAGATATTTGGGCAAAGTTTTTGTGTAAAATTTGGCCTCTCGCTGTGTGGTATTCGTCTTTCCCAGAATCTTCCTCACTTCCCAGTGGCTGTGGTTACCATGAATTTTGTTCTGTGATTTTTCAAGCAAGGAAAACTGTGAAGTTTTGAGTTCCACCTGTTCCATGTAGTATAGATACAGTAAACAATTGAACACCCCTGTTCTATTCCCTTCTACGTGTCAACTTTCCTCCTTGTCTGCCTGGTTTGTTCATTTCCAAGCTGTTGTTACCTGTCCAAGTGTTGGCGGATGGGGCAGAGTGGCTGCAACAGGCAACAGAACTAATGAAATTGCATATTATTAATGTGGGAGGAAGAAAAGTGACTGCACTGTCTGCTTGAATGGAAAAACACCGGTGGAAGACTTCCAACAAATTACTATTTTCACGTGTATCAGTGACCATGCAATACATGTCACTGACTGTTTCAAATGTTACCACATGTTAAAAAAAGATAAGATATACAGATTTGATATTGTGTCATAAGTTCCTCAATGTCCAAAATTCCAGCATAAGCCAGTATCATTACAATAAAATAACTATTTCAACACTGTACTATTTAATATAAAGTGATTTCTTTTTCACTGTTTCCTAAAAGTGTGATCGAGTTACTGGTAGGTGATACGTGAGCTGTCTACAAGTGCAAAGGGTCAGCATCATACTCATTCCCCTAAGATCAAGACAAGATAAGGATACCTGTTCTTTTCACTTCAACATAGTATTGGAAGTTCTAGCCAGAACAGCTATAAAATAAAGAGAGATAAATTTAGACAGAAAGAAGTAAAACTATCTCTTTGTAAACAACACAACTTATGTGTTGAAAAGCCTAAAGAATCTACACACACATTTTTAAAAAACTGTTAGAGCTGATAAATGAGTTCAGCAAAGTATAGGATATAAATCAACAGAAAGAGTAATGAACATTCAGAAAAACAATTCCATGTAAATGGCGTCAAAAAGAATAAAATACTTAAGAATAAAACTAGCCAAGCAGGTGGAAGACTTCCAAAAGAAATGAAAAAAGGACCTAAATAAGTGGAAAGCCATCCCATATTTATGTATTGGAAGACTTAATACTGTTACGACAATACCACCAAAAGAAATGTACACATTCAATACAATTCCTATAAAAACCCCAATGAAGTTTTTTGCAGAAATAAAAAAATCCTGAAATTCATATTAAATTTCAAGAGATCATGTATTCATAGTCCAGCAATCTTAGAAGAAGACAGAGTTGGAAGACTCATACTTCCCATCTGAAAACTTTCCAAAGCCACTGTAATCAAAACAGTATGTTGCTGGTATAAGGGCAGACCTATAGACCAAAAGAATAGGATAGAGAGCCCAGAGATAAACCCTGATATTTTTGGTCAATTGATTTTTGACAAGTGTGCCAAGACCATTGCGTGGAGAAAGGACAGTGTCTTCAACGATGGAGTTAGGACAAGTGGATATCCACAGGCAACAGACATGAGACCTTTATCATACACCATCTACAAAAATTAAATCAAAATGGATCAAAGACCTAGAAGGAGTTAAAACTATAAAAACTCTTAGAAGAAAACATAGGGAGAAATCTTTATAGGTTCTTAAAAACAGCATCAAGGGAATAGGAAACAAAAAACAAAATACATAATTGGATGTCCTCAGAAGTTAAAAATTGTGCATCAAAGGATGCTATCAACAAAGTGAAAAGTTACCCAAAGAATGGGAGAAAACATTTGCAAATTGCTTCTGATAAGGATTTAATACTCAGATTATGCAAAGAACTGCCACAACTTAATAGCAAAAAGAAAAAACTCAAATTTAAAAATGACTTAAAGATTTGAATAGACATTCCTCCAGAGAAGATACACAAATAATCACAAGGCACATGAAAAGAGTCTAGTCATTAGGGAGGTGCAAATCAAAACCACATGAAATGCCTATTCATGCCCACTAGATGACCAGTTTAAAAACCTGGAAAGTCACAGGTGTTGGTGAGCATGTGGGGAAACTGGAACCCTCATGCATTGCTGTGCAGTGTGAATGTAAAATGGTGTAACTGCTGTGGAAAACAAAGGGTTAAACAGAGTTACTATGGGACCCCGCAATTCTGCTTCTAAGACATCCAAAGGCACTGAACACAGGGACTCGGATGCTTGTGCACCAGTGTTCATAGCAGTGTGATTCCCAAAAACCAACAGGTGAAAACAGTGCAGTGTTCCGCAGCGGATGAATGGAGAAGCAGATATGTCATATGCACAAGGGACTATTAGCCAGTCATTAGAAAGAGGAATGATGGATATTCTTAGACATGCTGCAACATGAGTGAACCTTGAGAATATATGTGAAAGAATAAATATGGTATGAATCCACTATATGAAATATCTGGAATGGCCAAACTTACAGAGATGAAAATAGAGGAAAGATTGCCAGGTCCTGAAGAGAGAGGGGAATGGGAAGTTATTGCCCAAATGAGTAGAATTTTGTTTGGGATGATGAACGAATTCTGGAAACAGCAGTGATGGATGTATAACATTGTGAATGTACTTAATGCCACTGAGTTATACACTAAAAAATGGTTGAAATGATCAAACACCCTCCCCAAAAACATGACCTGCAAAGAGTGTTCTTCTCTAAGGTTGTGAGGCTCAAAGGACTAGCTTGAGTGCAGTCGCTGGAACATGGTGAGTGCTCTGTCTGCTGTTGTTATTGCTCTGTGATTGTGTTCCTTTGTTCCTCCTGTGCGCTACCTTTTGAACCATAAATGACGGATAGAAGCTGTACTTTTACAAAGGTCACTAGGGTTAACTGCAGGAGCACTGCCAATACCCTCGGATTTTGTGAAAACACAAAATCTATTTTTATTCAGTCTGGGAATAGGCTAAGGTCAGCAAATATGCAGTAGCATTTGAAAATTGCTAGGAAGTATGTTTACAGAATGAAATCAGTGGGACAACAGGACTGTGAGATGGCACTGTGGTGGCAGGTAGCCTAGAATGGTCCGTGTTTTTGTCGTTTACCAGGAAAAGGAATGGCAGCACTGCTTGTGTTTCCAGGTGTTAGTCACAGAATCCCTATGTGTTTTGTGTCTTGAAGGATGAGCCACAATTTTCAAATGACATTAAGAGCTGTCAAGTCCGTAAGTTTATTCTTCTGTAAACTGCATAATATTCCATTGTGTACATGTACCACATTTTTATTTTATCCAGTCCACTTTTGATGGGCAGCATGGTTGGTTCCATGTTTTTGCTGTTGTGTATAGTGCTGCAATAATAAACATGCCTGTGCAGGTATCGTTTTTGTAGAATGATTTGAGCTTTGTGAGTATATTTCCAGAAGAGCGTTTGCTGGGAAGGTCAATTTCTAGATCTTTTAGAAATCGCCACACTGTTTTCCACAGAGATTGTCCTAGTTTATACCCCTACCAACAATGTAGAAGCATTCCCTTTTCTCTGCATCCACTCCAGCATCTGTTGTTTTTTGACTTGTTAATTATGACCATGCTGACTGGAGTTAGGTGGTATCTCAACGTGGTTTCAATTTGCATTTCTTTGATGATTAGCGTTGCTGAGCATTTTTTCATGTATCTGTTGGCTGTTTGTATATCTTCTTTTGAGAAGTATCTGTTCATGTTTTTTGCCCACTTTTTAATAGGGCTGTTTGTTATTTTCCTTTCGGCATGTTTGAGTTCCTTGTAGGTCCTGAATGTTAGGCCTTTGTCAGATATACTGTTGATAAATATTTTTTCCCATTCTGTGGGCTATCTCTTGCTCTCTTGATGGTGTCTTTTGCTTTGCAAAAGCTTTTTGGTTTAATGAGGTTCCATTTGTCTAACTTATCTCTTATGTCGTGGTCTTTTGGGGTTATGATCAGGAATTGGTTGTCTATTCCAACATCTATAAGGAGATCTCTTGCATTTTCTAAGATTCATTTATTTTGAGTTTTTATGTTTAAGTTGTTGATTTTTATATATGATAATAGGTAGGAGTCCTGTTTCATTCTTCTGCATGTGGTCAGCCAGTTTTCCCAGCACCATTTACTGAATAGGTTCTCCTCTCCCTAGTGATTGTTGGTGGAGGCTTTGTCAGAGATGAGTTGTTGAGAAATTGAGGTTTTGCTTAATCACTGTCCTGTTCTGTTAGTCTATGTTCCTGTTCTTGTGCCAATACCAGGCTATTTTGATTATGTAACCTGATAATAAAGTTTAAAGTTAGGATTGTTTTGGCTATTCGTGGTCATTTTTGTTTCCATATGAATTTCTGTATTGTTTCCAGGTCTTAGAAGAATGATGTTGATAATTTAATGGGCATTGCATTGGATCCATAGACTGCCTTGGGTAGGATGGACATCTTAACAATGTTGATTCTTCCAACCTGTGAGCATGGAATATTTCTCCATTTGTTTGTGTCTCCTTTGACTTCTTTGAGCAGTGTTTTGTAGTATTTCATTTTCTTGTGATGGGGCTATTGTGAATGGAATTGTGCTTTTTATTTGGTTCTTTCCCTGTTTGTTGTTGGTGTATAAAAATGCAGTTATCTTTTGCACATTGATTTTGCACACTGAAACTTTGCCAAAGTCCTTTATCATTCCCTTGGACTTTCCAGTTATAGGATCATATTGTCAGCAAAGAGGAATAACTCAACTTCCTCTTTTCCGATTTGGATACCCCTGATTTCCTTCTCTTGTCTGATTGCTATAGCTAGGATTTCCAGCACTATGCTGAGCACGAGTGAGAGTGAGCAGCCTTGTCTTGTTGCAGTTTTTGGGGAAATGCTTCCAATTTCTGCTGTTTAGCTTCCAATTTCTGCTGTTTAGCAATATGTTGGTGTGGGTTTATCATAGATGGCTCTTACTATTTTGAGGTGTGTACCCTCTATGCCTAGATGTTCAAGGGTTTTTATTGAGAAGGGATGCTGGATTTTGTCAAAAGCTTTTTCTGCATCTAATGATTAATCATGTGATTCTTGTTTTTACATCTATTGATGTGTTGAATCACATTTATGATCTTGCGAATGCTGTACCAGCCCTGCATCCCAGAGATGAAGCCTACTTAGTCATGGTGGACTATCCTTAAGATGTGTTGTTGGATCTGATTTGCTAGAATCTTGTTGAGAATTTTTACTTCTATGTTCATTAGGAATATTGACCTGTAGTTCTCTTTTTTTTTTTGGTTCTTTGCCAGGTTTGGGTATCAGTGTGTAACATCATAAAATGATTTGGGGAGGGTTCCATCTTTCTCAATTGCCTGGATTACTTTCAGTAGGTTTGGTATCAGCTCCTCCTTGTATGCTTTGTAGAATTCTACTAGAAAGCTGTCTGGTTCAGGGCTTTTTTTTTTTTTTCTAAGTAGTTTTCTTTTGTCATAGTCAATTTTCCATGTTGTTATTGGTCTATTTAGGGTCTCAGTTTCTTCTTGTTTCAACCTTGGGAGGTCATGTGATGTCAGAAAGTCCTCCATTTCATTTAGGCTTTTGAATTTGTTTCCATACTGGTGTGCACAGTAATCTCTGGTAACCTTTTGGATTTTTTCAGGGTCAGTTGTGACTTGATCTTTTGCATTTCTAATTGTGTTTATTTGGGCTTTTACTCTCCTTTTCTTGGTCAATCAGGCTAGGGGTTCATCAATCTTGTTGATCCTTTCAAAGAACCAGCTTTTTGTTTTATTGATTTTTTTTTTCTGTGATATTTTTGTCGTCTTTTATATTTGGACTTTGACCTTGGTGATCTGGATTCTTCTGCTGAGGGTAGGGTTTTGGTGGTCTTGCCTTTCCAGCTCCCTTCGGTCATTTGTTCGGCTGTTAACTCATGATCTTTCTGTTTTCTTGATGTGTGTGCTTAGAGTTACAAATTTCCCTCTTAGTACTGATTTCATGGCATCCCAGAGATTTTGGTAAGATATGTCTTTGTTTTCATTTGTTTCCAATAATCTTTTAATTTCTGTATTTATTTCTGTGTTGACCCAGGAGTTGTTCGGCATTATGCTGTTTAGTGTCTGTGTCTTTGTGTGTTTTGGGGAAATCTTGGTGTTGATACTTATTTTTATTCCACTGTGGTCTGAGAAGGTGCATGGTAGTATATTGATCTTATGGAATTTGTTTGTACTTGATTTATGGCATAGAATGTGGTTGATCTTGGAGTATGTTCCATGTTGTGATGAGTGAAATGTTATTCTGAGGTTGTTGGGTAGAGTGTTCTGTAGGTATCTGTTAGGTCCATTTGGTCAAGCATCAAGTTGAGGTTCTGGATCTCCTTGTTGATGTTTTTGCCCCAATGATCTATCTGGGGTTGTTAGTGAGATATTTAAGTCCCCAGCTATGATAGTGTTAAAATCAATATCTTTTTAAATTTTGATTAGTAGTTGTTTTATAAAACCTGGTGCTCCTGTATTGAGTGCATATATGTTTAGGATGGATATTTCCAGTTGATGGATTTAACCTTTTATCATTATGTAGTGTCCTTCATTTTTAAATTTTTGATAGCTTGAAGGTTGTTTTGTCTGATAGTAAAATGCAACTTCTACCTTTTTTTCTTTTCTGTTTGTCTGACAGTTTGTTTTCCATCCTCTACCTTTGAGTCTGTGGATGTCCTTTGTAGTAAGATGTGTTTCCTGGAGGCAGCATATTGTTGGGTCGTGCTTTTTTAATCCATTTTGCCATTCTTTGTCTTTTCAGTGGTGCATTTAGTTCGTTCACATTCAGGCTGATTATTGAAATGTGAGAGTTTATCCCTGATACTAGGCTCTTTTAAAGTTTTTTGTTTGTTTTCTTTTAACTTTTGGGTCAATATGTGTGTGTTGTCAATTCTGCAGTCACAATGTATGCTCTGTTAATACTGTGTTTTCCTGTACTTTTGTGAAGTGCATCATCATTCTTTTTTTTTTTTTTTTCCTTTGTTCTGTGCTTTATACCTTCTTAAGCATCTGCTGTATGACTGGTCTGGAAGCAGCATAATCTTTTAAGGATTGGATGTCTGGGAAGGATTTTAATTCTCCTTCATGATGAAGCTGAGCTTAGCTGGATAGGAAATTCTTGCTTGGATTTGTTTACCTTTCAGAACTTTGGAGATTGGACTCCAGTCCCTTCTATTCTGTAGTGTTTCTGTAGATAAGTCTGCTGCTATTCTAATTGTCTACCCCAGTAGGTAGTCTAACCTTTCTCTTTGCCTTTAGGATTTTATCTTTCATACCTACTTTGTGTAAGTGAATTATCATGTGTCTAGGAGTTGGTCTTCTCATTTGATGCCTTGCAGGAGTTCTTTGAATCTTTTGTTTGGATGTTCACATCTCTGAGATAAGGGAAAATTTTTTGGATAAGCTCATGGAATATTTGTCCTAAGGTGTTCTCTATCTCCCTTTCTGCTTCAGGTATACCAATCAGGTATCAGTTTGGCCTCTGAATATAATTGCACATCTCCTGGAGGCGTTTTTTTTTTTTGAACTTTTTAAGCTTTCTTTCTGTTTTTAATAGATAGAATTAGTTTTATATGTTTTTAATAGATAGAATTAGTTTTATATTTGGTCTCCAAGCTTTGAGATTCTTTCTTCTACCTGGTTAATTCTACTTTTCATGCTTGTCAGTTTATTTATTTTATGGATAGTGTTTTTTATGGTCAACATCTCTATAAGCATATTTTTTATTTTTTCTTCTTACTCCTCTTAATTCTTCTTCATCCTCTCCATCCACTCCTTGATTCCTTCATATGTGATCTGTGACCAGTTATTCTGGGTGCTCTTCATTGTTTGAGTTCCAAGGTCAGTATTCTCAGGCACTATCTGTTTTGAACTTTGTGGGTTACCTGTGTTCTTCTGTTGATTTTTCTTCATTTGTGATGGATTTTTCTTTTCTCTTTAATTCCACTGCTCAGTGATAAAGGGAATAGCTTTCACTTCTGTTTGTTCTACCCCCTATTCTTCCCTAGGTAGAACCTCCAGATTTGTCAATTTTAAAGCTGGGTTGGGGTGGGGGCTGTGTTGTCTTTTTGCAGTGTTGAGATTTGAATAAGGTGTAATGAGGGGAACTGAAATTCAGAAGCTATCTGCAGCTCAGTGTTCACTGACTGGGGTGTGAGCCCCCAGGACCCACTTTTCACCACTTCACAGTATGTCTTTGTGATGAGAACGTATGTATACCCCTGAGTACAAAACAGCATAAGAGAAGGAAAAAGAACTGAGAAAGAGAACAGGAAGAAGAAAAGATGATGAAGAGAAAGAAGTAGACACAGAAAACACAAACCAACAGACAATCCAATAATAAAATTAAATTAAAAATCTAAAACTCAAAAAATGATGACACGCTCACCCTCATCTGTACCGTTACTGAAAAAAGAAGAAGGAAAAGAAACAAAACAACACAAAACACACACACATCAAAATATAGATAGAGGAAGATAAAAGAAAAATAAAAACCTTTTGTGATCTTTGAGCCTTCCTCTTGTGGCAGTTTCTGAAACTTTGGATTCCTTTTTTGCTGCTATGACCCAAGCACCACTGCTATTGCCATGCAATGGTAGGGAGGGGGCTCTGGCCTCTAGGTTCACCTCCCTTTTCACCTCAGTCAGGGTAGGCTATGAACCACCCCAACAGTTCCACCTGTATTCAGTCATCTCCAAGCATGCCAATCAGGCCACTACCCATTTGGATTAGACATCTCACTGACCACTGGGGAAGGGAGTAGAATCAGTTCAAAACTCACCCCTACCCATCTGCTGTGAGCCAGATCCTTCTCCTCCAATTGCACCCGTAGTCCCATGAATGGTCCAGTATGGGAGATGGCGTGACTGGGTCTATGAGCTGGCTTTGTCCTTCTGGGGATAATACACATGGAGTATCCCATGGGGTATCCTCTCTCAGTTAATGGTTATCAGCCTCAGGTGCAGAATTTACCCCTCAGTCTTAGGAGGCAGCTCTGCTGCTCAAATGGGCAGGCAGGAACATATCTCTGTCTGGATTCTAGGACAAAGACAGTGGCAGTGCTCCTGTGTCTTCTCCTCTGTTGGGACTTGATGACTGATTCTCTCACTGCATTTTCTCGGAGGTCCCTGCTGCCAGTGTCTGGTTATTGTGGTGAGTCAGATACCAGGTGCCAAGCAACAACTCATCCCCTCCATTCTCTTCCAAGTAGGGTCCCAAAAAAGGTGCCTGCCTCTGCACCGCAAAAAGTGCTGGAATCTGAGCAGAAGTGTGCATAGTAACCACCTCAGCAGGAGAACTCAGGCCGCTTATTCCCAAGTCCCCACTCAGACATACACACACTTGAACACACAGTTGCACACCAATTTGTCCTTATGCACACTCACTTATATAGGGACTTACACACTTTGACCAACTGTCACCACCTTGGAATCCTCCTCATAATGAGAGAAGTCCAAAGGACCCATTGATGTGTAGGGAGGAACAGGCAACACTCTTCACTAAGTCAGGACACCCAATGGTGGCTTTGGGTGACCTGGCAGGACGATCTCTCTGGGATCGTTGACAGCTCACACTCAGCCCACTGTGAGCTTTGCTGCACTTACTATTGAAGACCTGTCACAAAGCACATGAAAATGTACGTGAAATGTGAAAAGGTAGGAAGGTGGCTCTGGGCAGATCGTTTATATAGCACTTCAGAGCCTGTGATTTCTCTACATTAGTCTTTGTCTCTTTGTCTAAAGGGTTGGAAGGAGTTTTAAAGGATCTGGAGGAGAGTGATAAAAGGGGACAAAAAAGAAAAGTTAGCTATGACCTATGTTATTACAGTTGGCAGCAAAAGGCATGTATATATTTAATCAATTAAAATTCTCAAGGAAGTCATTTCCCAGAAATCCTCCTGTGAATCCTTTGGTGAGTTTAACAACTCCCTCATGTTTGCATTAAGGTTGGCATTACATTAAGGTTGGGTGTCCATGCAGTGGTTTACATTAACAAGTATCTTGTACAATACCTGTGTGGGAGGGTGGGATTGACCGTTCACCACTTCTTCTGAGCATCGTAGAAGGAGAAACAGAATGTAAAACTATAGCTGACAAAAACCTACAAAAAAATTTTTTTAGAGATTTTTTTAGAGATACTGGAACTGATTCTTGAGGAAGACTCAGAATCTGACTACATATTGTCAGAGAATACCTGACCCTTAGCCTCCTTACATTTTCGTCTTTGTCCTACATTCTTACTTGGCATATATTTTTGGCCCTGATTTTCTTCTCATAAATAGTGCTGTTGCCCATTTATAACTAGTTTAAAATTCTTCCTCTAATGTGTGTCTCAGCTATTCAGAACCAAATAAGACTTTCTGAACTCAAAGTTTGTGTAAATTATCAACCCTCCATAAGAATCAGTAGTGTGGCAACCCGCTTGCATCCCCTCTGGGAGCTTTCCTGTCATCTCAATAAATCCTGCTTTCAAAAAAACCCAAAAAAGCATCAGCAGTGTGTTCAGGGTCCAGGGTCAGCTATCTCGATGACTTCTCTTCTGTCATCAAAGTCTTCCGTTTCTTCAGGAGTTGATTGCACATGGGTACTAGCTGCCTGTTACCAGTCTGTGACCTGCTAGGGAACTGGGCAACACAGAAGGAGGTAAATGGCAGGTGAGCAAGTGAAGCTTTATCTGTATTTACAGCTGCTCGCCATGACTCACATTTTCCCCAAGTTTTGTCTCCTGTCAGATCAGCAGCGGCATTAGATTCTCCTAGGAGCGTGAACCTTATTGTGAACTGTGTATGTGAGGGATCTAGGTTGTGCACTTCTTATGAGAATCTAATGCCTGGTGATCTGAGGTGGAGCTGAGGCAATGATTAGCTATGTGGTTTGACTATATGAGCGCCCGCATGCGCACACACGGGCATGGAAAAATTGTCTTCCATGAAACCGGTCCCTGATGCCAAAAAGAATGGGAACTGCTTCAGGAGAGGATGCTTTTTACTGAAAGTTTTCTAGCAGTGGTTAGAGAGAACCTCCTGTCAGAAACTTTTTAGAGGGAGTTCTAGAGCGAGTGGTTGACCTCAGACAATCTTAAGGTACCTTCTAGTTTAGAGATTCTTTGATTCTAATACTAGGTCTTGTACTCCAGCACATGGAAGAAGAAGGATTTCAGTTATCAACAAATATTTCTAGCATTGCAAAGCATCAGAGAACAAGCACTTACATTATAGCATGCAGTGCAGTTCTTGGTACCTGCTTATAGGTGTTGCTCAAACTGACCATTCTTAAGACTCTGCTTCTGTGGTTGTGACCTGTTCTTTCATGGCAAAGACTTCCAGTTATCTAACTGAAAGTTGCACTCTTCTGAGGTTTCACAGTGAGATGATTTAGAGCATGTTGGGGACACTGACTAATCTGATTGCTGACAAATCTCTCCTTGTTGCTACAGGTATATTTGTTGTTGCTGCTAAGCGCACACCTTTTGGTGCTTTCGGAGGTCTTCTGAAAGGCTTCACCGCTACCGACCTAACTGAATTTGCTGCCAAGGCTGCCTTGTCTGCTGGCAAAGTCTCACCTGAAGTTGTTGACAGTGTCATTGTAGGCAACGTCATGCAGGTTGGTAGGGTGGAGGGAGGTGTTCATTCCTGTTGCTTTCATTGACCAGTTTCTAAACATCATTTCTTTAACATGTAATAATGGCAGACAACTTAATAATTGTTCCAGGTAGTTGACATTTGTGATGTGAGTAATCCTCTGACTCCAGATTCAGTGGCATGCATAATTCAAAGTAGCAAACATTCTGGAAACTGAATATCTATCTGACTTGGGATGCATTTCATTGGTTCTTAAATAGCAGGTTGACTTCCTTGACTTATCTGTGGTTAATTGGTTTTCTCTTTGTGCCAACTCCGGAGGGTAGCAAACCCAAGTAAAGAACACACCTCCCGGCTGGACTCTGTGGCTCAGCCTGTAATCCCGCACTTTGGGAAGCCGAGGTGAGTAGATTGCCTGAGACCGCGGGTTCGAGACCCGCCTGGGCAACTTGGCGAGACCTCATCTCTACAGTAAAATCAAAAATCAGCTGGGCGTGGTAGCAGGCACCTGTAATTCCGGCTACTCAGAAGGCTGAGGCAGAAGGATCGCTGGAGTCCAGCGAGTGGAGGCTGCGGTGGCCAGGAGCGGCCACTGCACTCCAATCTGGGCGAAGGAGTGAAACTCCAACTCAAAAAAAAAAAAAAAAAAAACACACACCTCTCGTGATTTCCTACACATTGTAAGAGCTTGGTCAGAATTTGTTGTAGGAAATAAGAAGCTTCCTTGTCCTTGATCTTGCTATGGGTAGTGCACGAAATAGATCCTTCACATGCAAGTAATCGAAAGCTTGGAATGCCTTCAAAGTATACAAACATTTATTGGGTTCCTATAGAGACTAGTTGAGGTGCAGCAGAAGAATATTAAGTACCCAAAGTGGACCAAAAGGAGGTTATACTGTAATGGAGGAAATAAGATAATGTATTTTTTAAAGATGTCAACGATGTGTTTATTAATAAAGGAAATAGAGTAAAACAATGGTCACAGAAAATCACCAGGCCTCTACACTGAACCTGATTCTGACCATCTCGCCATTGTATATCTTCACATCCAGAATAAGTGGACATTTTTCCTTTTGCAGTTGTGTCTGTTGAACCTAAAGTATTTTCATAAAGAATCATTGATATTAAATCATCTTTTTTTTCACTTTTTTTTGTAACTGTTACCTCTGACCTGAGAAGGCATTAGAACAGATCAAATAGAAGTGGGATACTTTTGGGTTTTGTTTTGTTTTCCTAGACTTTATTTAAAAGGAACTTTTTTCCTCTAAAGTCCTTCTGTTTTTCCCCAGTGTAGATTCTGTCAAATTTTACAACAGAGTTACTATAAGTAGTATCAATTTCATAGTGTTGGTGTCTCTGTTCCTAAAGACAATCTTTCTTGCATTAATGGATAAATATTTGAGAGGTTAGGTCTTTATGGCTAGAAGAGAACAGAATAGGCTCCAAATAGCATTTGACAAATATCTCAGAGCTACTTTTCTAATATTATTAAATATTACTTGAAATAAATGAGTTGTACAGTTTTCTTAGGAAACAATGAAGTCCAATCTGGATTTTTTTGTATTTTCTTGCCTAATTGTCCCGGCTAGAGTCTCTCATGTTGAAGTGGATATCTTTGTCTTAGTCCCTAAGGTAAAGATATGGATATCTTTGTCATATTCCTGATCTTAGGGAAAACACATCCAGTCTTTCACCATTAGGTGTGATGATAGCTGTGAGTGGGTATTTTATAGATGCCCTTTATTCGGTTGAAAAGTTGCCTTCTATCCTTAGTTAGCCAAGTGTTTTTTATCATGAAAGAATTAGGTTCCTGCAAGGTCTAGTAACATTTTCATTAACCAGTCAATACATATCAATGCATAACTTTATGTGTGTTTATATTTCAAGTCACCTTATTTAATATGTATTGTTGACTTGCTAGCATTACACCCACAGCCAATTCATGCCTGAATGGAGCTTATCTAACATGCATATTTTCCATGGGGCATATCACTGCCTTCCTTTATGTTAGGAATACTAAACAGCACTTCAACATTATGCTCTGAGGCCATTTTAAACAGCAGAACCACCAAGGAAAGCACAGAAATGCTGGTAACATGGCAAGGAATAGATTGCAGGAGGGACACTTGTGTACAGTATGAAAGCTCGCACTGGATCTGTATGCATCAAGCAGCTCAAATGTCCCACCACTCTACACGTGTCTGAATGACTGCCAGTGTACTGCAAGTATAGATTTTGGAGTCACAATCTAAACTTTAGCAAGCAGGTAACTTGAAAATGCAGAATCTCTGACTAGTGAGGATCCACTGCATTTTGAATTTGCATTTTTTATGTCCTCACTATTTTGAGAGGTGTCAAAGTTCTTGGTGTTTGCATTAGGGTTCTCCAGAGAGACAGAACCAGTGGGCCACATATGCAGTCATAGGTCGCTTAACAACGGGATATGTTCCAAGAAATGGATCTTTGGCAGTTTCTTAGTGCGGGAGCTTCATAGAGTGCACGTATGCACACCTAGATGGTCTAACCTGCTGCACTCCTGGGCTATAGGGTGTAGACTATTGCTCCTAGGCCACAAACCTGCACAACATGTTACTGTACTGAATACTGCAGGCAGTTGTAACACGATGGTAAAATAGTGCATATCTAAACATGTCTAGACATAGAAAAGGCACAGTAGAAGTACTATATAAAAGATAAACAGGCCGGAGAGCCTACAGTTCTGATGTTGAAGGCAGGAAAAGAAGAATGTGTTCCAGCTCTATGAGAGGGAGATACCAATTCGCCTTTCCTCTGTTTTTGTTCTCTCTGGGCCCCTGGCGGATTAGATGGTACCACCCACGGTGAGGGTGGATCTTCACTTCTAAGTCCATTCTGACTCACATGCCGATCTCCTCTGGAGATACCCTCACAGACACACCCAGAAATAAGACTTTACTAGTTCTCCTGGTATTCCTTGATCCAGTCAAGTTAACAGCCAAAATTAGCCATCACCATAGTAAAGGTATTATGGTATTCTAAGGATTCTGATACATGAAAATAGCTTTATAATATGATGGATCTTTTTTTTTTCCTTTTGAGTTGGAGTCTCACTCTGTCACCCAGGCTGGAATGCATGCTCACGTCCATCCCAGCGTTGACCTGCTGGGCTCCTCCGGCGATCCTTCTGCCTCAGCCTTCCAAGTAGCCGGAACTATAGGTGCACACTACCGGACCTGGCTAATTTTTGATTTATTGTAGTGATAAGGTCTCGCCAAGTTGCCCTGGCTGGTCTCAAACCCGCAGGCTCAGGCAATCCACTTGCCTAGGCCTCCCAGCTTAAAAGATAAGTTCTAAGTAAGATTTATGAACTGTTCAAAAGTTAGAGGCAACCATAGAGATTTTGTAAAACTTCAGCCCTCTTTTAACACATGAGGAAGCCTCCAGAGAGGTCTCAAAGACTTGCTCTGCTTGACACAGGTAGTCCAGAACAATCTTGAGGTAGAAGGTCTCCTACCTTCCAATTCTGTGTTCTTCCTCCTATACTAGCTCTTTCTTCAGCTCTCAGTATCTTAGTATTAAGAGGGACTTTAAAAGTCATTTGTGGGGTTAAGTGATGAGAAAATGGGTTACCATGGGAGAGGAGCTGGTGGCTTTACAAGAAGAAGAGTGACCTGAGATAGCACACTCAGACCCCTTACCATATGAGGCTCTGACTCTGCAGAGAATCCCCACCAAGCAAGAAGGCCCTGACCAGATGCAGCCCCTCAACCTGGAACTTAGCCTCCAGAACTGTAAGAAATAAATTCCTTTTCTTTTAAGTTAACCAGTTTCAGGTATTCTGTTACAAGCAACAGAAAGCAGACTAAGACAGACACAGATTTAATCATCTCTTCCTCTACTTACAAATTAGGTTCTTGTCAAATCCATTTGCATATGCCTCTGCAAATGGATTTGACAAGTGCCTAATTTGCAAATGGAGAAACTTGAGAGTCAGATAAATCAAAGCCCATGCCAATAGGGAATGGTAGAGTACATATCTCCCAACTCCTAGCCTGATGTCTTCCCACTACCCCATATCAATCTTTCATCTTTTCTAAAAACACCTATTTTACCAATCTGTACACTACAGAATATCATAAGAGAAATAATTCTGAAACAGACAAACCTTGGCTAAAAGAATATCTTTTGATGACATTAATTATAAGAGAAGATAATTTCATCTCAATCAACAACTGAAACATTGAGCTAGTGAATACTTCACATTATTCTGAGTTCCCCCCAATTTCATCTGCATTCAGAACCCTTAACCTATAAATGTGCTGAATTTGTTGAATTTTATTTTGAAAAATTTCAAACCTATACAAATTAAAAGAATTGTACAAGGAACATTCTAAAGCCCTTTGCCTTGATGGGCCAATTTTTTACATTTTGTCAAATTTGCTTTAGCTCTCTACAATAAAAGCTGTTATTATTTTTGTTTTGTAAGTCATTTTATCCCTTTCTCCTCAAAGTGTGGTTCTTGGACTAAGCAACATCAACTTCACCAGGGAAATAGTTAGAAATGCAGACTCTCAGACAGACCTCAACCTACTGATTCAGAACCTAAATTATAACAAGACACCCCAGTATGCATTTGGAAGCAGTGGTCTAGTCCTCCCCTTACTCTTCTGACCAGTATCCTCTCCCTAAGTATGCAGTTCTCAGCCTGTTGCACATTAGAATTACTTGGGATGCTTTTAAAAGTCACTGTGATGCCCAGGTCCCACCCCCAGGCTTTCCAATGTAATGGGTTTGCTGAAGAGCTTAAACATGAGTTTGTGAATAAAGCTTCCGGGTTATTACACCCGCACCATGGTTGAGAACCATAGCCTCTATTAAGGAATGTGCCACTTTGACATAGCCTACCTATTTTTAAACAGTTCTAACTCTTATGAATTTCTGTCTTTATTAAGAGTTTACTAGGATTTCTCTATGTAGCCATCACAGTATGTTTGAAAACCAGTTGATTGTGGTTACACAACATATGAATGTATTTAATACCACTGAACTGTATGCTTAAAAATGGTTAAGATGGTACATTTTGTGTCATGTGTATTTTACCACAACAGGGAAAAGCCCAATTGACCAAATTATAGTCTTAATTCAAATCATAAACACATTTTGTACTTACTATGCTGTTCCTCTACGCATTGTACCTACTCAGAGCCATATAGTTTAGCATTTTGGATAGATTGCCAGTGTTTCGATGTATTTCGTGCTTGTTCTTAATTCCTAGATTTACAGGGGAGGCTCCTTTTCTTCTCCCTTTCTCTGTCCCAGAGTTCTTCAGATGCTGCCTATCTGGCAAGGCACGTTGGTTTGCGAGTGGGAATCCCAAAGGAGACGCCAGCTCTCACGGTTAACAGGCTCTGTGGCTCTGGCTTCCAGTCCATCGTGAATGGGTGTCAGGTATGACTCCCATTTTATTTAATTCTCTAAGATATGTTAACATTATGAGAAGAAATGTCCCACCTCAGTATCACACTTTAGCTTTTTTATCTTATAGTGCAGATTCGGAGATGCTGGTGTTTGATTTTTCTTAGAAAAATACTCAGGAACAAAATTGTTTCTTGAAAGTTAATAATGAAGTGGAATAAGCCTGTCACAAAAGAACAAATTCCATATGCTTCTACTCATATGAGGTACCCAGAGTAGTCAAATAATGGAGACAGAAAGTAGAATGGTGGTTTCCAGGGTTAGGGAGAAGGGAAAGTTCACGTCTGAGTATGGAGTTTCAGTTTTGCAGAATGAAAAGCCTCTGGAGATGGGTGGTGGTGATAATAGCACACGGTGCAAATGCTCTTAATGACTCGAACTGGGTACACTTAACAATGGTTAGGGTGGGACATTTTGTGCACATTTTGTCAGTTTTGTTTCTTAAAAAAAGCTGGTATGTTCATCATTCTTACTGAGTGCTTCCTAGGTGCCAGGCACTATGCTAGGTTCGCATCCAACATCTCATTTAATCTTCACGACCATTCCATGAAGCCAGAACTAGCATTCCCATTTTACAGGCCAGGAAACTGATTATGAAAGACACTAAGGTTACTGAGTCATAGAAGCAGAATTTGAGCCCCTGTCTATGAGAGTTACCTATGAGGTACTGAGTAAACAGTGAGGCAAGTAGGAGGATTGAAGAATTTAGGAGATGATAAGAGAAGGTGTTTTATTACAAAGGAACTGATTGATGCTGTTGGTAGAAGTACAAACCAGTTTGACCTTTTTAAAGGACAGTTGGGTCAAATATGTTTGTTTCTTTGAACACAGGGGAAGAAAGTACAGTGAATCTAATTTATGTATAAAAGTCTTCCTTTATTACAAGAGACACAGACATATAATGAATAAATTATTTTCATAATAATTTATTTCTATAGTAATATGTCTTAAAAGATGACCCTGGTTTTCCTAGCAATTTTTCTTTAAGTCAGGGTCTCACTTTTTTGCCCCAGTGTGTGATCACGGCTCACCACAGCCTCAACCTCCAGGGCTCAGGTGATCCTTCCACTTCAACCTCCCTAGTAGCTGGGACTACAGCGATACACCACCATATCTGGCTAGTTTTTTTTTATTCTTTTTTTTGTAGAGATGAGATCTCGCTATGTTGCCCAGACAGGTTTCGAACTTCTGGGCTCGAGCAGTCCTCCTTCCTCAGCCTCCTAAAGTGCTGAGGTTGCAGGCATAAGCCACCACACCCTGCCCATCTAGCAATAATTTTGAACCTTAAGTTCTTGGTGCCTTGTTATTGACTTCTTTTCTGAGAAATGCAAACAGTGGGAAGAGTTGGAAGGATAAAAGGGATTTCACCCCCCCCACCTAACTCTTGTAACCCTCTGGTCTCCTTCAAGTGCATCCTTTAATAAGATGCCTTTTTCTTTTGCTATGTTAAAGAGTTTGTTCCTTATTGTCTTCTGCATTTTTATGCCAGACACTAATATCTCTGCTAATTTTCTAGGTTTGTACTAAATTAAGAATTCCTGTTCTTAGCCAAAATGTAGGTAGGGTCTTTTGCTCAGGTGGAAATGATTGAAATCTATTAGTTCTCTCCCCCTGCATCTTAAGAATGGAGACTTTGGCATTTGCTTCAGCATTACATTAAAAACATTTCCTTTTAAGACACTAAGCTAGAGTACAGTATTTATTAGCATTACCATTAATTTGTAAAATCTGTGTACTTCTTAATACATTCTTTGGGTATAGAAAAAGGGTTTGTTCTTTCGTTTTAAACAGGAAATTAGTGTGAAAGATGCTGAAGTTGTCTTGTGTGGAGGGACTGAAAGCATGAGCCAGTCTCCTTACTGCGTCAGAAATGTGCGTTTTGGAACAGCACTTGGAACAGATCTCAAGGTTGGAGTCATTAAAATGTTTAAGAATTATGTCTTATGCTGTTATACAAGTAATTTTAATAACATGACTTTTTATGGGAGAAAAAACATTTTAAAACCAATTTCGTTCATGAGGATTGGCAAGATGTGAATGATTTGAAGTTTGTGAACTATTTCAAACACTATTTTGGTTGTTAGTATTGACATTTTAACCCACATAAAATTAGACTCTATCTCAGCACAAACCCACATAAAATTAGACTGTATCTCAGCATACCTCTATTAGTGGAATTAACACCTATAAGTGACCATAGGCATGGGAGAGATGGTGGGAGAGAAGAAGTGGATTAAAAAGACTAGTAAAAAAGTGACTTAATCTCTCTACTAAATAATTCGTAATCTGAGTAATCAAGTCTTTACCATGGCATATGGAAATTTTATTCCAGGGGTAATCTCAGAATAGATTTCTTCTTCATCATAGAAAACATCTTTGAAAACAGATTGGATTGTCCCAAATCACGAAAACTGATTCTTTCATCTTTGAGAGCTACAACATGAGAATGATAGCACACTACTAATAAAGAATATTATGCTCTCTTTCCCATATGAAAGCGCTAATGACGTTTCGTATTTTTATAGCATTTTTCAGTAGTAATGTTCGACTTACACCGTTCACCCAGTTTCTCACCTGACCTTTTTGGAAGTTGCAAGGAGTGAGGCTTTGAGAATATGAGTTATTTTAGCAGTGTTTTAGCCAGCTAAAATAGTTTATCTGAGAAATCTGTTTCAAAGATAGGTCAGTGACTCAGTGTTGATGGGGCAGCAAATTGGGCAACTTATCAGAGCCTCTCCCTGCTGGTTGATTTGCACCCTTTCTGTAATGCCAGGAGTCTGTCCCAGGTTCTTTTCAGCCTCTCAGTGACTGATAGAACCAACTTTCCTGTCCCTGAAGGCATGGGATGAAAAGAGAACACAGATACATGCTTTCCTACAGAGCTCCTAACAGGGTCACAAAAATGGCTACAGGGAGACATTGCATGAGGACTCATTGTCGGGTTTCCGACACATTGTAACCTTGAGGACTTAATTTTTGGTTGTAGGTAACTTCTTGCAGTCTCACTCTGTACATTTAGTACTGTTGGTTGCCTTTGGAGCCCCACATTTAGAGAGATAATGTATGCATTTTATTGTGTGACATTTAATGTTTTTTAAAACTATCCCAAAGCCAAATATGAATAGTAATATCAAATGTTTATCAGAAAGTCTAATTTTACTTTTGTTCGTTGGAACTGTTGATTATTTAAATTTAAGTAAGCTATGTTACTTTAGAAAGATGATGTTTTAACAAATCACTTTATTAATGTCTTTTGATAGCTGGAAGATTCTTTATGGGCAGGATTAACAGATCAGCATATCCAACTCCCCATGGGAATCACTGCAGAGAATCTTGCTGCAAAACATAAAATAAGCAGAGAAGAATGTGACAAATATGCCCTGCAGTCACAGCAGAGGTGGAAAGCTGGTCAGTGAAATTGGATGATACCAATGTCTATAGAAAAAGTGTCTATAGGAAAGTTTCACCACTTCAAATTATAATGATCATATATTAGTTATAAGTTATACCTTTGAAAATTACATCTTTTCATTATTCCTTTGCTTTTAGGTGATCAGACATTCTATTCATTATTGCAAACTTCACCAGAAAGTTCTCTTTTGAAAAAGTTAATACTTACTTGGATTGTGTCCTAAATTGTTCCTGTTGTTAGTAGAGCACACTAGGAGACATGGTTCACTCCATCAGAGTTGATGGCTCACTGCAGCAGTTGGAATCAGGAGGGTGTCTTCCCCATGAGCTGTGTCATAATTACAAGGGATGGGGGGACATGTGTGGAAAAAACACATGGGGTATGCTTTCGGAATGTCCTTCTCCTGTTCCTCATTGAGAATCATTGCACTCAGCAACTTCTAGCTAGTTTAGTTGAAGACCCAGCTGCAGTGTCCTGGTGTAACACCACACGTTGCCACTGAGCCAGTCCAAAATGAGCAATGCAACAGTAGTTTTTCTATCAATATGGCAAAATGAAAACATGCATTAGTCTTCTAGAAAATATTTTTTAAATGTAACTGTTATAAGCAAGCAGAAACTCTTCCTTAGGGAAATTAAGTGCTTGAAGTATTGAGGCTAAAGTTAATCTTAGCATTTCAGAGGGATGAGTAGAGTCCAACCCATCTGTGCCTTTCAGGTGTACACTTTACAGTGACAGGGATTGGTCCAGAAATCAAGAGTTGTCAGTTCTGTTTCTAGTTCTGCCATGTATAAGTGATCTGGCCCCAATCAAGTAATTTGTTCACTGAGCATCTATAAAATCAAGATAGCAATATTTACTTTCCTATTTATCTAATAGGGTTATTGTAAAACCAAATAGGGTCATATAAGAGAAGTATTTTGCCAACTGCAAAGTGATGGCAAAATTATGATAGTGTTATTCCTGATTTACTGTTTCTGAAGCTATAGATTCCTAAAGTCCATTCTAATCAGTGGAGCTTAAAGCAGGTAAGATGTTTTATTTATAATCATATCCATGATAGTTCATGTAATTTCAGGTTGCCTATCAATGTTAAATTTCAGTCATAGATTACTGCATGACATAGACAACTTGTAACTTTTTAATTTTTATCTCACCAAAAGAAGTTGAAAAGGGCCATTAATCATTTAGTGCCATTACGTCTATAGTTAACAGACAGACACAGCTAACAGTCTAGCATTAAAAAAAAATTACTGTTAAAAATTGAAATATGATTTTTAATAGCTATAAAGTGTGTCTGCAAAGACACATGATAGTATATTAAATTCTCTGACAGGAAAGGTGAGTTGTATAAGTATAAAGTCTCATTAAAGTCGACGGTGGGGAGAGGGGAGACCAGAAGTTATATTGACGAATATGTTTGATTTATTTTCATGTTTCTCTTTGTTTGTTCTTACGGCAGTCTTTCTGCTATTTCAGCTAATGAAGCTGGCTACTTTAATGAAGAGTTGGTACCAATTGAAGTGAAGACGAGGAAAGGAAAACAGACAATGCAAATAGATGAGCACGCCCGTCCCCAGACAACCCTGGAGCAGTTACACAAACTTCCTCCAGTGTTCAAGAAAGACGGGACGGTCACCGCAGGGAACGCATCGGTTGGTATCCATGCATGGATCAGCTGGAACTCTCCCTGACATGTTCAGCGCAAAGCAATAGTGGAGTGTCTTGAAGATCTTCTCATGCTTGTCTTTAGTTACTTAGCTTGAACTAGTAGTGATCATATTCACTTAATTCTGGCCCAACACAAAATATCTTAGCTGGGGTCCTTGTATAATACTGTTCTGATGTCTTGGTTTGTTCAGAATGTTGGAAAGTAATCTGCCTGGTTTATTATTTTGGTTTTCACATATATACAGTTCATCAAATTTCTTCTTACATATACCCACACCTGTATATAAGTGTTTTCTTAACATTCTTTTCTATTTTCTCTTGGTGAAGTTATATTCTGTGCCTTAAAAAAACCAGCCGGGCACAGTGGCTCATGCCTGTAATCCCAGCACTTTTGGAGCCTAAGTTGCGAAGATTCCTTGAGCCCAGGAGTTCGAGACCAGCCTAGACAACATAGCAAGACTACATCTCTTAAAAAAAAAAAGCAAACCCCTTAATCCACCAGAGTAGCGCTAGTCCTAGTTGTGTCCCCTTCATGCCATGCTCTAGCACTGCTATGTGCTGCCACATTCCTAACACTACTCCTTTAGTGATACAGCTCCATTGGCTCAGACCTTGAATTAACTGGATTATTTTACCCTCGAGTTAATCTACTGTTTTTGTTTTCAAGGGGATATCTGACGGTGCTGGAGCTGTTATCATAGCTAGTGAAGATGCTATTAAAAAACACGACTTCACACCACTGGCAAGAATTGTGGGCTACTTTGTGTCTGGATGCGATCCCTCTATCATGGGTATTGGTAAGTTTATAGTGAAACAAACTGGTCCTATTATATTTCTGGAGATAAGTTGTCTTTGTAATTCAGAGCCCTGAAAAAGTAGCCACATCAAGGTCACTTGTTGAAAAAAGATTGATAATCCATCATTTAAACAAAAATCTTTATGAAGAACTATCCTAGACAAAGTAGGAAAACCAAGACTATATAGACTTCTTGTGGCAATAATCATCTCTTAAAGTTCATTTGAGCTGTTTTAAAAATAACATGCAGGCCAGGCTCATGCCTATAATCTCAGCACTTTGGGAGGCTGAGGTAAAAGGATTGCCTGAGCCCATGGGTTCAAGAACCACCTGGGCAACTTGGCAAGACCTGTCTCTACAATAAATCAAAAAATGAGCCGGGTGTGGTAGCATGCACCTGTAGTTCCAGATACTGGGAAGGCTGAGACAGAAGGATCGCCTGAGCCCAATAGGTTGAGGCTGCAGTGGCCGTGAGTGTGCCACTGCACTCCAACCTGAGCGACAGAGTGAGACTCCAACTCAAAAAAAAGCATGCAGTAAATAACAGAAGAATACATGACCCTAACACGATAAAAGAAATTATGAGGTGGGAACAATCATAGAGTGAAACAGAAGGCTGCATGGAGAAGGTAGACCTGCTGCTCCCTGCCATTCACAGTCATTGATGTACCCCGCTCGATCCCCCACAACTCTACACATAATGGAGAAAAGACTCTTGGTGAGCGAGAAAACTGGGGCTTTGGGGGGTTATCTCGCAGGGTTCCAAGCCAGTGAGAGATGAAATGGGGTTGAGTCCAGGCCTCTTATTCAGGTGTTCCTTTCTCTGTGGGTTAAACACTTTGTCTCAGGAAGTTGGAACAACATGTGTCTGACTCTGCTGAGGATTATTACCAAAATAAAGAGTTATAAACAGTTATCTAGATTGGCAAAATACTAGCTGGAGAAAGTTTGGAACTCTCTACAAACATGTATGGTCTTGGCTTGAAAAATATGAATTATAAGCAGAGCAGCAGAAGAATGAAACAGGGCCCCTACCTATCACCATACACAAAAATCAACTCTAAATGGATCAAAGACCAAAATGTAAAACCTCAAACTGTAAGAATCTTAGAAAATGCAGGAGACACCCTTACAGACATTGGAACAGTCAATCAATTCCTAGTCAAAACCTGGAAAGTTCATGCTGTAAGAGATAAGATAGACAAGTGAGTCCTCATCAAATGAAAAGCTTCTGCAAAGTAAAATAAACCATCTAGAGAAGGGGGAGACAGCCCACAGAATGGGAAAATATATTTACCAACTGTATATCTGACAAAGGTCTAACATCCAGGATCTACAAGGAACTCAAACGTGCCAAAAAGAAAAAAAGAAAGAGCCCTATTTAAAAGTGAGCAAAAGACATGAATAGACACCTCTCAAAAGAAAACATACAAACAGCCAACAGATAGATGAAAAAATGCTCAGCCTCACTAATCAAAGAAATGCAAATCAAAACCACAATGAGATAACCACCCAACTCCAGTCAAGATGACCATCATCAATAACTCAAAAAAACAACAGATGCTGGAGAGGATGTGGGGAAAAGGGAGCACTTCTACACTGTTGGTGGGAGTGTAAACTAATATAACCTCTGTGGAAAACAGTGTGGCGATTTCTAAAAGATCTAAAAATCAACCTTCCATATGTCCCAGCAATCTCCCTTCTGGGAATATATCCAGAGGAACTCAAATCATTCTACAAAAAGGGTATCTGCATATGCATGTTTATTGCAGCACTATTCACAATAGCAAAACATTGGACCAACCGTGCTGCCCATTGAAAGTGAACTGGATAAAAAAAATGTGGTACTTAGTCGGGCATGGCAGCACATGCCTGTAGTTCCAGCTACTTGGAAGGCTGAGGAAGAAGGATCATCAGAGCCCAGCAGGTCAACGCTAGGGTGGCCATGAACGTGCCACTGCACTCCAGCCTGGGTGACTGAGTGAGACTCCAACTCAAAAATAAAAAAGTACATATGCATAATGGAATATTACACAGAAATAAAGAAGGACAAAATTATGGACTTTTCAGCAACTTGGATGGATTTAGATACATCATACTCAGTGATCTGTCACAGAAACAAAAACTGAGTGTCACATGTTCTCAATTATAAGTGGACCCTGAACATTTATCATAATACTACAAGAAAGGAATTGGCAGTAGCAGGACACAGCCAGAGGAGAGAGGGGGTTACACATAACATCAATAAGTGTACCTGATCCTGAATCAGGCGAAATGAGGACCACTGGGAGTTCCAAACTTTACCTGTACACTGACCAATTAAGTACCTAATCCTGAATTGTACCCCACATCTTGAAATAAAATAAGTTTTTAAAAGGGGGTGAAAGAAGTAAAACAGAACTTTTTGTTAGCTGCACCCCTGGAAACCAAAAAATGTTGCTGAATTTTAAGAGTTCCTATCATTATTCTTTGGGGGAACAGGAAACTAATTAGATGCCTTACTTACAGAACGAGAATTGGTACTCAGAGGCTTTGATCTATCCCACCCATAGCCTCATACCCTGAGGAAAAGCCTGTCTAGGGTAATTTCAGAGTGTTTATAGGACCAAAGCTTTTTCTATCAGCATAGGCCTTTTTTTGATTAACAAATTGTTTTTTGAGGTGGGTCCCAAGATGTAAGGAGGATAACCTGTTATGACATACTGTCAAGTAATACCACTTACGCTGATTTGGGATTCAGTTACTACTTAACCACATTCGCTGCCATGTCCTTCAGATAAGACTTATCTCTGTACAGAATTCCTACAGAAGCTGGCATGTTCATCCCATGTCATCTTTCACTGTGTGTCTCAAATGTATGTCAGCAAGAACTGCAAGACATTTAGACATCTGTTGAAAGCGAATTTTTGTCTGGTATCGTCGTAAAAGCTTATTAGCTTTAAGCTACTCAAAACTATTGGCAAAAAATAGCTTTGGCTTAGAAATGGAAGGTGGCTGAAAAATTAAACACCTGAATACTGTTAAGGCATTTGTCATTTTGGTATCTAGAGCAGTGGTTCCCAACCCCAGATGATTATCAAATCCACCCATGATGTCACCCCCAAAACTGTTTCAGTAGGTCCAGAGTGGCACCCAAACACAGGTTTGTTTTTCTTTTCCACATACCCGGATGCTTTTGATGATCAAACAAGTTGATATAGGTTAGTTATTTTATACTTTTCAGTTTAACATCACTTACAGATTCCGACAGATTAGCATAGCCAGTGAGCAAGGGAAATGTGGTTTTCCTTCCTTCTATCCCCAAGCCTTGATGTTTGCTTAAAGTACAATGAATGCCACTGGGGAAGCGCTGTCATTTCTTCAGGGCTTGAATCGAGCTACACTTGGCAATTGTCCCACAATGTCAGATGGCCCTCCAACCTAGAAGCTTGTCTGTCACTTACATGTAGTATGGGATGGAACAAGATCAGTGCTAGAAGCACTCCAGGTGAATGCCAGGGAAAATCTAGTGATTAGTCCATCCAATTTTTTGAGAATAGTAGTTCCCTCAACTGTGCAGTTATCTAGTGCATAGCAATCCTTAACCCTGCAGGATAGCTGCAGGCCAGAAACGAGGATAGCCCGGACTCGAAGACAACAGCAGTGGCTCTGAGGAAGTGCACAATTTCAGAAAAACAGTCTGGGAACTCCTCGAGTGGCAAAGGTGAGGCAGGGTGGAGCTTTGAGCTTCTCCAGCTGGAGCTGCTCTGACTTTACCTGTTGTTAGGCTTTGTAGAAAGCATCTGTGCTTAAAGACAAAAAAGGCTGAACATTCAGAAAACTTTTGATGAGATGTTGATGCCTGAAGAGTTGTCCAAAGTCACACAGCTGTTAGTGACAGGAGTCAGGACTAGAAGAAATAAGGTCTCCTTTTCCCGACAAGAATACTAGACCTTCCTGAGTCCCAATAAATAAGAGTGGTCTGGGAAGAGGCCTTTAAAAGTTCAGTTACAATCTAGCATATTGTGACAGTCGGCTGCAGTGCTTCCAAGTTCACATGAATACACTGAGTCATGCTTGCTGGGTTGTTCATGAGGACATAAGGACGGGAGGTGTGCCCCAGGGTCTTCGCACTGTCACCCTCTCCGGTGTGTCTCGCACCCCTGGATGCTGCTCTGCCCCCTGACCGGATAGGATGACTGAAACTTTGCCATTGACTCCCCATTACGTTCTTGTGTGTCTTAGACGGAATCTGGAGTTAGAGTCTGTGTCAAATCAGGAGCCAAACAGAACTGGTGCTTTGCATGGAAAAGCATTCACTAGATGGCTCTAATCAATAAACAGACTGTTGTCCACAGAGTATTTTAATGGGGCAACAAGAGGGATTAACGTTGTGTTTAGATTTCAGTATGCTTTTCTTGTAAAGACTGATTTCCCGTTTTATCTTAGGTATGCTTGTGAAACTTTTTGCAGAAGGTTTGATTACTTGAATTCAACAGAACATACCATGTATTTTTTTCCTTTGTAGACACTGATGGCAGTATTATTCTCCAAGATGGAGAGAGAGATAATGTTCCCAAGCCAGATTTTCTACCTTTTGGAGAAAAATATGGATTTAAGATTATGAACAATATTAAACTGGCATTGGTAGGCCATCAGAGATCTGGGAGCTAAAGTTTATTGCAGAAGTCGTATTAGGTGGATTTGCCTTTCTTGAGTTTGTGGTTATGTTTTACTTAAGTTCTCTGCCTACCCTTGAAGTTGCAAACATCTCCTCACTTCACATCTTTCCCTAAAGTGCCTCCTAGTTTCCCGTCTTTCTCTGCCCTTTGCCTTTTTCCAAATGGGCCTGAAAATTCAGTGTATCCACAGCCACTTCTGTGCATGAATGCATATATGGTTTATGTCCCAGGAGAGCAGCAGTCTGCCTTGCTGTTTGATGCCAAGCATGATCTACAGCTGACCATAAAATCCCATGACTCCTTTGGCTGTTTGAAATGTTAAAGCTGTTTATGGTAGAACTTTTCATGTCATTCTCTTATCTGCAGTTCGGTAATTCTCATAACCAGATGCTACTTTTCAGTTCTGCCACTGTTCACCATAGCATCATTTAGCGTGTACTGTCAGGGTAGCCACAATTTGTGGCTGCTGATAACTGTCACCTGGTTTCTTCCTTACTTGTTTAGTAAAGGAGAAGTTGGCTATATAAATAAAGATGACAGTTGTTTCTATATAAGATTTTTATTCTTATGCAGGTCCTGTCCCTGCTATCAGTGGGGCACTGAAGAAAGCAGGACTGGGTCTTAAGGACATGGATTTGGTAGAGGTGAGTGTTCTTTTTTTACAGTATGAATAAACCACATACTTTTGTAGCATAGATGGCTTTCATTTGGTATTTTATAGCTCTTTTTGTTTCAGTCCTTATATGCCTTGTCCCTACTTGATTGAAATACTTTACTTACATTTTAATAATTCAAATAGCCTGATTTCTCCTTCTAAAGAATAAATTCCTAGAAATTCCTTAGGACTTTATAGAACTCTATTACATTTTAGACTATTACTATGCCTATAAGCCTGGGCATGGTGGCTCATGCCTGATTCCCAGCACTTTGGGAGGCTAAGGTGGGAGGATTGCTTGAGCCCAGACGTTCAAGATCACTCTAGGCAACATAGCAAGACCTTGTCTCTACAAAACATCAAAAATTTCGCCAGATGTGGTACACACCTGTAGTCCCAGCTACTTGGGAGGCTGAGGCATAAGGATCTCCTGAGTCCAGGAGGCCTTGACTGTGGTGAGCTGGGGTCGTGTCACTATACTCCAGCCTGGATGACAGAGTGAAACCCCGACTCAAAATAAATAAATAAATAAAACTCTTACTCTAAAAAAAAAAAAAAAAGACCTGTTGACTTATTCTTATATAAGCTGGGAGGTAAGTAACTCTAACTTAATTTTATAGATTAAAATGAAAAAATATACTAAAAGAATTGACCTAATAGAAAAGCAATATCTAGTGCCAAATCTAGAAATTTCTTGCTCTTCCCCCTGAGTTTAGTGACCCCTCCCAAACTTATCTTTGGCTTTTACACTATAGTTGTGGCTTGATTTGGGATACACTTATCATAATTTTTGACAGTAGAAACTTAAATGTATTGGTAGAGTGATTTTTTTAAGTGTTAGAACAAAAGTGTCTTAAGCATTTAGCATAATTAAAAGAAGAGGTAGAGAAGAAAATACTTAAACAAGCATTATGTACATTCCACATTTTGGAAGTATCTGAAAAATTTGTGCATGTGCTGCTTGGCCTTGGGAAATAATAGGACAAAGGAAATTTCTGCTTAAATTGATGGGGCAGGGGTAGGCACAGGTGTTATTTCCTCTGTGGCAATCTCTCCTCCAGGAAACCATGGTTTCAGACAAATCGTTTATCCTTAAATCTCTTCTTCCATTTTTAGTAGGCTCAGAATCTGAAGGGGTGCTTCATTTATCATATCTGTGTCAGCAAGTATGTACCATTACATTTCTGGCCTGAGACTAAACACGTCAAACTGCTGAACTATATCAGTTCTGCAAAGTTGTTCATCGTTTTAGATGTATAAATGCTCAAGGACGTAGCTCACAACATAGTTTTCCTAGTTTCACAACATGTTCTAGGTCTCACCCCTCCTTGAAGATGATCATATCAGGCAGGAAAGTAATGTTGGATCTGAGCACAGGTGAGGTACCATCTTGGGGGAGCACAAAACATGGCAGGGACAAGCACAAGGCTACAATTTGATCCCAACTCTGCAAAGCCACCTTTCTCAGACTCAGTTTTCTTATCCATACAATTCCCGAGCTAAGATCCTATGAACTGTAAATGTAAAGTAAGGTAATTCTCAAGACAAGATGCTACTTTTCAGTTCTGCCACTATTCAACCTAGCAACCACTCTCTCTATGTATCTGGCTCTGAGGGCTCATTCTTTGATGTGTCTCGGTTTCTTCCTGGAGGGATGGCTCCTACTGCTGAATAATCATAATCTGAGTACTGGCTGTGTGTCAGATAATATGCTAGGTGCTCAATACCTGCGATTTTGTTTCACCTTGACAGTGATTCTTATCAAAGTCATGTTGTACTATTGAGGAGATGTGAGTGTAAAGAGAACTTAAAGACTGTACACATGTCGCACACCAACACATGATGCAGCCACGAAAATATAGCCATTTAAGCCGGGCTCGGTGGCTCAGCCTGTAATCCCGCGCCTTTGGGAGGCTGAGGTGAGTGGATTGCCTGCGCCCACGGGTTCGTGACCCACCTGGGCAGCGAGACCTCATCTCTACAATAAATCAAAAAATTAGCCGGGCATGGTAGAGCATGCCTGTAATTCCGGCTACTTGGAAGGCTGAGGCAGAAGGATCACCGGAGCCCAGCAGGTCGAGGCTGCGGTGGCCGGGAGCGGCTACTGCACTCCAGTCTGGGCGACAGAGTGAGACTCCAACTCCAAAAAAAGAAAAGAAAATATAGCCATTTTCAAACCTGACAGCTTTACGCAGAACGACTGCAGATAAATTCAGCCAGTCGTGGTTGCTCATGCCTGTAATCCCAGCACTTGGGAGGTGGAGGCAAGAGGCTTGTCTGAGCTCACAGGTGCAAAACCAACCTAGGCAATATGGCGAGACCTTGTCTCTACAATAAATCAAGAAATGAGCTGGGCATGGTAGTGCATGCCTGCAGTTCCAACTACTTGGAAGGCTGAGGTGGAAGGATCGCCTGAGACCAGCAGATTGAGGCTGCTGTGGCTGTGAGCGTGCCACTGCATGACAGCCTGCGCAACAGAGTGAGACTCTGACTCAAAATAAAAGATAAATTCAAATAACTGTGTGAGGTAATTTAAATAGGGAGGAACAGCAGAATTAGCTAGTGACAATGCTGGACCCTTCTTATTTCAAAAATTAATGAGCAAGGACTTTTATGTGTACTTTAATTTTTCTTCAGGTGAATGAAGCTTTTGCTCCCCAGTATTTGGCTGTTGAGAAGAGTTTGGATCTTGACCCAAGTAAAACCAATGTGAATGGAGGAGCCATTGCCTTGGGTCACCCGTTGGGGAGCTCTGGATCAAGAATTACTGCACATCTAGTTCACGAACTACGGTACTTGCTGCATAGTGCTGCATTTCACATTTGTAGCTTTTTCTAGAAATGCATGGATTTAGGCTTCTCCAGAACATCTTTCCTCCTCCTTCCTCATACTCCTGTGTTTTCTGCGACCAGGAGCAGTTGCCTGAGTGATGCTTTTCAGCTGGCCTTAGAGATGAGTCAGTTGGCCTGTGGGCACACTACACTTGGGCCAGAGCACATCCTCCGTGTCTGTGCTCCGGGCTCTGTGTGGCCACTCCTCGTGTGTCCACCGTGGAGCCAGTGCAGAGCAGTGAGCAGATGCTGAGGCCCTCGTTCTCACAGCACTTGCATTTTGGACGTCAGATGCATTCATTTAGGAAAACAAAAAAGTTCTGAGTGGTTCCTTACCTAGATGCCGTTATTGCCAGGCTCGGTGGCTCAGCCTGTAATCCCGCGCCTTTGGGAGGCTGAGGTGAGTGGATTGCCTGAGCCCGCGGGTTCAAGACCCGCCTGGGCAGCGAGACCTCATCTCTACAATAAATCAAAAAAATCAGCTGGGCGTGGTAGCGCATGCCTGTAATTCCGGCTACTCGGAAGGCTGAGGCGGAAGGATTGCTGGAGCCCAGCAGGCGAGGCTGCGGTGGCCAGAAGCAGCCACTGTACTCCAGTCTGGACGACTGAGTGAGACTCCAACTCAAAAAAAAAAGAAAGAATCCTAAGTAACGGGTGGTTTGGGTCTAAGCTATGTTTTCTTTTCCTGGGTCCCAAGGAGGGACCTTCTGTGTGTTTGTGTTCTGTTCAGTTTTGATCGACGAGCTCCCCCTTCTGGTACTGTGTATTTTGTACCATTAAAGGAGGAAACTGCAAACAAAAACATGTCAGGCTGACTCCCTGTTAGGCTAGGGTAGACAGGACTCTTACTTTACCTGATGACTCATCGAGTTGAAATGGGTGACTGACATGCACACAAATAATTCCTGGATAATTTTTTCAAGATCAGTGTATCAAAGACTGGTACTTTAGAAGAGTCTAGTTTTCATGAAAGGGACATGAGAAGTTTCTAAGTTATCTGCCCTTTCATATGGACAAACTCCATTAATTGCATTTATTCTAAGGTGTCACTGAGGCTGTAAAACCATATCAGTCGAAGGGGCTGGGCGTTCATTCCCCTCCCTCACCTTCCCCCATGTGTCTGAATTCCCTCCTGTTCTCACTGCTTCCCCGCACACCTGAGCTTGTGTGTTTGTTCCAGTTCCTCTAACCCTAAATCTACCCAGCTCTTTCTAGGGTTGCCTCCCTCTTCTGTTACTTTTTTTTTTTTTTTTTTTGGCTAAAAGTATTCTACTTTCCAAATTCCTATTGTAACTATAAACCAGTATTTAGGTCTAGGGAAAAGATTAAGCAGATGAGCTGAGTAAGAATGAATAATGCAAATGAGTTGGTTACTAAGTCTATCTAATTAGTTAATATAATTAATTATGTTAATCTTGTATTAGAGAAGATTTCAGTTGCTGCTTTCTTTCTCAGGCGTCGAGGTGGAAAGTTCGCGGTTGGGTCGGCCTGCATTGGAGGTGGCCAGGGCATCGCAGTCATCATCGAGAACACAGCATGAGGAGGCCAAGGTGCCCTATGACCCACTACCAGAGCCGGCCTGACCACAGTACAGTTAAATTGAGGTTAAATTGAATTTACAGAATGTACAGGCCTTCAGAGCACCTGCTGCCACTGGCCATGCCTGCACTGAAACAATGGTGGAGCTTGGTCCTCCATGGCGGGGCAAAAATGCACTTACCACGAACAACAGCTCATGCCAGAGGTGGGTTCTCCCAAATTTGCCCCAAATATAATGTGCCTCTGTACAAAAATGCAACTATAGAAGGCCCTAAAAGAATAATCACCACTTATGCCTTATAACATGATTACAATGAAATCTAATAAATGTTGCCTTAACTTCAGCTAATTTTTCCTGCCATTTGTTGTAGTTTTTTAAATGTTTCTGTTAAAATGAACATGACATGAATATTACCATCTTAGCCCTAAGTGTGCCATTCGGTGGCATTAAGTACATCACCTCGTGGTATACCCACACCACCATCTGTCTCCAGAACTTCTTCATCGCAGACTAGAACTCTGCCCTGCTAGATGCCAACTCCTTATCCTCCCAACCCCTGCACCACCACCTACTTTCTGTCTTTATGAATTGGGCTGCTCCAGGAGCCTCCTGTCGTCATTAGTGGAATCATGAGTGTTTATCCTTTGTGACTGGCTTATGTCACTCTGAGTGATGTCCTCCAGATTCACTCATGTTATGTTTTAGCATGTGTCACAATTTCCTTTTTTCTAAGGCTGAGTAATACTCCACTGTATATGTAAACCTTTCTTCACGGTTTAGAGTCCATGCTTCATCCTTTATTTCCTCCCAATACTTCCATTGCTGTATATATCTGTCCAAAGACCAGACATCTAGTGGGGCAAGGTCCTGTTGACTGACTGTTCTTGTTAACATCATGAGAAAATCCATTCAGGATTTTAACTGAGATGAAATGGACTTACAGGTTATATATTTGTTAGAGAGAAAATTGACATCTTTGGAATACTGACTTTTCTGTAAACATAGTTTATCTTACAATTTACTCTGGTTCCCTCATCCTCTTGTTTTAGGGATTTTAATAAAAATATCAAGAAGACTTCATTTTCCTTGATAAGCCCTAGTTTATTAACTGATTCTTATTTTAAGGCAATAAACAAAGGATCCAGAACTTTGAAAGACTGACATATGTCAAAGATTTTTCAGCAAAGTTATGTGTTTGTCTTCTCTAGCTAAATAATACTCAGTGTCAGTATTGGTACCTGCATCAGCTCTTTGCTGATGTAGTTTTCTTCTTCTGATTAAAAAGTTGGAGTAGCAGAAACACTCCAGCCCCATCATACAGAGGCAGATGACAAGTGGCCCACCCATGATAGGTGTCCCAGAAGGAGCAGGTGTGGCACGCTTGTTTATCCCTGAATCACAGACTAGGGGTGAGAAGAAGTCCAGCTCTTTATGTCCGGGACCCTGATTGTGAAGCAGCTTCCTCTAGGCTCATAAAAATGTTAAAGCGTAAGAGGCCTGTGTAATTTCTCACAACAAAGAACAACATTTTGCAGAATGTTTTATACTTGACACTTTCGTCTTTTGCTAGAGCTTTTAATAAACTCTTTCTCTCTGAGGTGAAATGACCAAGGCCACATGTTACCATCCCCTGGAAACACTAGCAATAGTTTATCAAGCCCATGTCTTTCCAGATGAAGGAGGGATTGTCACCAAGCAAATGACTGAAGCGAGCCCCTTTCCACAGCGTCTCTTGGCACAGGCCTTGGCTAAGGGTCACTGCCTTCCCACAAAGGTCTCTGCCGTTGTGTTGTTTGGATGAAGTCTCTTTTCCTTGGTTACTACTCACCAATAGCTTTTGGATAATATGTATCTAGCCAGCTTGCTAAGCCCTCATATTGATTCTAGTCATGCAAAGTATCTCGTTTATTCTTAGTGCCTTTCTGCATTGGGCTAGACCGCTGATGCAGAGTGGGAGGAAATAAAGCATGGTGATGCCCCTATTTGTTCCACTGTACTTATGGTAGGTTCAGAGAGACGCTTTGTCAAGGTCAGGTTTCCTTCTGTTCCTGGTTCTGCTGGGAACTCATGCGTGGTTATTCCCTCTTTAGACTACTCTGTCTCACTTGGCTGACCCTTCACCCATTGCCTTTCATGTCACCAGGTCTAGCGGGGCCTTTCTGCCTTTGTCTTACTTGAGCCGACTGCTCTTGGCATCTGTTTTCCTGCCTCTCTGGCCACTCCTGTTGTTCTTGGTCAGCGGCTCCTCTGTTTGTGAGTTTCTTGGGATTGGTTTTTGGGTTGTGGTGACTTCTTCCCACGACTCTAAATGCCATCATGTTTACATCCCAGCATAGGCCCCTGACACCAAACTCCTCTGACATACTGTCTCTCCGGAGACCACTCACCCTGCTCTCATGCCATAGGGCTCAAGCAGATGTTCTTTCCTCTGCCTTCCCAGGCCGAGGCCTGCTCATCCTTCCAGTCTCAGATGCTTCCTCCTCAGTCAGGTTCTCTGCTTGCCCTAAGGTCCTCTCCCATGACTCTCCATTGTAGCACCCTGACTGTTATGGAACTTTTCTGAATTTGAATCACTTAGTAGCCTGTTTACTTTCTAGCTCCCTTATTTGACTGTAAGCTCCATGAGGCAAAATAATGTTGAGTGAATGGATGAATGAATGAATGAGTGGGTGGATGGATGGATAGATAATGGGTAGGTGAATGGATGGGTAGAAGAAAGGAGAGATGAGTAGGTGGATGGTTTGATTGATGGATAGATAGGTGATAGGTAGATGGATGGGCAGACAGAGGGATAGATAAGTGGATGGATGGGTGGTTAAGTAGTAGGTGGATGGGTGGGTGGGTAAATGGATGGATGAAGGGATGGATAGGTGGATGGGTGGGTAGAGGGAGGGATGAATGGGTGGATGGATGGATTGTTGGATAGATAGGTGAGAGGTGGGTGGGTAGGTGGGTGGGTGGATGGATAGGTGGATGGATGGATGGGTAGAGGGAGGGATGAATGGGTAGATGGATGAAGAGATGGGTGGTAGATGGATTGTTACATAGGTGGTAGGTGGATGGATGGGTGGAGGGAGGGATGGATGGGTAGATGGATAGATGAAGAGATGGATAGGCAGATGAATGGATGGACAGATGTATAGGTGGATGGGTGGAAGGATGGATGGATGGATGGGTGGAGGGAGGGATGGATGGGTAGATGGATGGATTGTTGGATAGATAAGTGATAGGTGGGTGGGTGGATGGGTAGATGGATGGATTATTGGATACATAGGTAATAGGTAGATGGGTGGGTGGGTGGATGGATGAAAAATGGGTAGGTGGATGAATGGATTGATGGATGGAAGGATGGATGGGTGGACTAAGGAATGATGTATAGTTGGATGAATGATGGATGATATTTGAAGAAACTGTAGCATGAAGAAAATTGCTAAAAATCATATAGAAGTACAGCAAGTAGCTGCTTTCACACAATTTACCTCACCCTCTCCACAGATTATCATGGAAGTGTGTGTTTGTGTGTCTGCTATGCACACATGTGCTGGTGTGTTTTCAAGAGAAAATAATAGAATTAGGGGAGATTCTAAAGATTTTTGCTACCTGGATCCCAAGGATTAATAGAAAGGGAGTAACCATCAGCAGTTTATTTTTCATCCAACTACAGCTGCAGAGAGCTGGGGGAGCCAGACACATACACTCTCTGGGAGGACCAGAGAAGCTCTCCTCCAAACCAGGTCACTCTTGAAAAGTGAAAGGGAAGGCCATTAATAATTCCCTGGGGCAACAGGTGCAAACTGGGATGTGGAGGAACCGATTTTAATTAGCCAAAGCACGTTGCAGTGACTCCACCTCAGGTTCAAGGGAGCTGAGCAAATGTGCTGTTTGTGTATGGATTGCTGGGTAAGAAGATTATGAAGTTAGCCAGGGTGGACCTCAATGAGTGCTGACATTTGAGCAAACATTTGAAGGAGGTAAGAGGTGGCCACACGAGTCTGGGAGGAGGGTGGGGAAGCAGCCAGTGCAAGACCAAGGCAGGAATGTGCCTGGCGAGCCCAGGGAGCAGCAGCCAACGCGGCTGGAGCAGAGTGGTCAGAGTGGAGTGGAGAGGCACCGTGGTCAGAGTCACACAGGTCTTGTGAGCCAGTGGAGGGACGTCGGCCTCTAAGCACAATGGGGAACCATCACAGGCTTTGATAGAGGATGGTTGTCATCTGACTTGCATCGGAAGGATGCTCTGTGAAACTGTGGAGGGACAAAGCTAGAAGCAGGGAGGCCACTTAGGAAGTGTTGCAGTAATCCAGGCCAAGAAGCCATAGTGTCTTAGATCTGGGAGTCTACAATGGGGGCGGTGAGAAGTTGTCAGACTCTGTATATGTGTTGAGACTTTCTGATGGATTGATTGGCTGTGAGTTGGCAGAGAGAGGAGTCTGACAACTCCTGGTCGCTTTCTCTGAGCCCCTGAAATGGAGAAGGCTGCAGGTGGAGCGGGTCTGGGGAGACGCATAATCCGGCCCAGACATCTAGACAAGGTGCTGAAGGGGCCCCTGGTGGAGGAGTCTGGGTCTGGTAGAGAGTTTGGGATGGAATATGTGAGGGGACCCCAAACACCTGGAATTCTCTTTTGGAGGGTTGGCCTCTTGTAGTGCAAGTTTCCCCCACTAGGTGAGTGTTTTAGGCACCCATCGGCTTCCGTGCACCAGCTAGCGTTGTTGTGAGCAGCTGTGTTCAGCTTCAGTAAATGTTTTTGGAGATTCTTTCAACGCGCTTGCCCATTTCATGATGGGCGATTGACAAGCACACCTGCCCACACCATGCTGAGCGTTCAACAGTTCTTGACCAAATGGCATGACTCCAGTGGCCTGCCCTCCCTATTCATCTGATCTCTCCCCAAGTGACTTTTTGTTTGTTTGTTTCCCTGGATGAAAAAATTCTTTGAAGGGAAACATTTTGCCGATGTGGAAGAGGTGAAACAAAAAGATGGCAGAAGCACTAAAAGGCATCAAAATTAATGAGTTTAAAAACTGTTCTGAGTAGTGGTGAAAGCATCTCAGTAGGTGGATTGCATCAGATAGAGAGACTTTGAAGATGACTGAAGTTTAAACATGTAAGAATAAATACACAACTTTTCATAAATAAATCTCGGGGTTTTTTGGGCCCCCCCTTGTAGATCTGTAGGCTGTGGGTCTATGAATGGGACTTGACCAGGAACGAGTGGCCCTCCTCCTAGACGGACATGAGCTAAAAAAGGAAGGTCAGTTTTTCTTCCAGTAACACACCTCGGTTTTCATTTTCATGACTTTAGGGGGGAAAAAATTTTCTTCGTAGTACATACCTTAATTTTTTTTTTTTTATTGTAAAGATGTGGGGTACAATTCAGGGGTAGGTATACAGACATTGATTATGCAAGTACCCTTGTTGATGAGGTGCCCTGACTTTAGGAAAAATTTAAACAGCAACAAAAATAAAACCTAAAACCAAGTATACGTATACTGCCCTGCTGGGAGCCCCACGTCTTTGCTCCCTTTACACAAGAAGAGTCATTCCCTTCACCTCTACGGAAAGAATTTGTGCATTACTAAGGTGAGTAACCTTGCACCTAGGATGGGAGCATACATTTTCAAGGAATAGCTTGCAAACAATAATTCATTTTTAGAGAGTGAGCGATATCTCTTCATCCCCATTCATGCCAACCTATTTTTATCTTGAACGTGAGTCCTGGGTTTTCACGAACTGGGACTTGCAACAGGGACACTTGGCCCAGCAGCGAGCCTCTAGAGGGCGCCGTAGACATGCGAGGCCTCCGTCATTTTCTCAGCAGCGCTGCAGAGGTGTCTCTGCAAAAGCGGCCGACTGACCCTCCTGTCCTAGAAACCCAGGTGGGAGAAGGAACCAGCAGTCAGGAACCCGGGGGACAGAAGATGCAGCAAGGGGCCACCTCCTGCCAGTACCCGGCGCAACGCCCGAGCAACGACACTGCCCATTGCTTCTTTGTGAGAACACAGCAGACGCAGAGTGCCCAGGGCTGGGGGCCCCAGAGTCGCCAGCCCCTGACCCCCTGAGCGCCAGAGCAGTGAGGCCACGGGACATGACTGGAAAGCCTTGAGCTACAGGGGACACAGGGCACGGCTGGAGACAGCCTGGAGCTGCAGCGGACATGGGACACGACTGGGGACACGGGACACAGCTGCGGACAGCCTGGGGTCACGGAGGACATGGGACACAGGACACGGCTGGGGACAGCCTTGAGCCGCAGGGGACATGGGGCACCGTTGGGGACAGCCTGGAGCCTCACAGGACATGGCTGGGGACAGCCTGGAGCCACCCGGGACACAGGACGTGACAGGACAGCCTGGTGCCGCAGAGGACGGGGCAGCAGTTGTGCGCTTCCTCACTTCTGCCCTCAAATTCCCAGAGCCCACGTGGCTCCTGGCCTGTGCCCTGGTTATCTGAGCGTCCACGGCTGTCCCATCCCCCCACTACGGAGCAAGGGCTACAGGGACATGTTTGCCCGTCTCACTTCCGTGGCATCAGCCGGCAGGGGAGGGGGCAGGTCGGTGAGGTCTGAGGGACGTGGGGACGTGTCTGGCATCCTCACCTTCCCTCCTCCGTAGCTGCCAGGCTCCTGGGAGGCCCCATCGCAGACTCTCCCCACACACCCTGGTGCCCTGGAGGGAGCCTTGGCAGAGAAGCAAGCGTGTGATGGGGACACGGCCAGCCTGGAAGACAAATCGCCACCTGCCCGCAACACCCGCTCGAAATCACAAGATGTGGCCCTGAAACCTAGCACTGGCCGGTCCAGCAGAGCCAGCACACAGACACATTCCAGGAACCTGCGCCCCTGTGAGAACAAGGGGCACTGGCAGAAGTCAGTTCAGTCTCAGGCTTTGGACATGCAGTTCCTTTGGAGCCTTTTGAGGACAGCACGACGAGATGCCATCAGAAACGAGAGGATGTGAGAATAGGCCAATGGCAAGAGCAGGCTGTGCTGGCTGCGGACACATCTGCTCCTCAGACACACATCTGGGGGATGGCAACCAAGTCCCCAGGAGCCAAAGCCCACGGTGCGGATGAGAGGAGCTGGCCCCAGCCTGTAGGGTCATGCTTGTTCTGGCTGTAAGCCCAGTGCAGAGTCCCTCGGACCAGCACCCGGGGCTCCAGCCTGCATCTCGGGGAGTTTGCAGCCTCCCCAGTCCTACTGTCCCCCGTGTGCCTCAGTCCCAGCCCAGGCTCTTCCTGGCCACCACACACACCTAGAGCCCAGAGACGGTGAGGATCTGCCCAGCCCTGTGAGGCCATCTGCCAACTGGGAGAAAGCCACTTCCACATGTGTCCGCATGCGAGGATGCAGCTCTCACGGTGAGCAGAGAAAACAGGACCCCATCGGAAAAGGTGGCAGCCAAGTGGGACAAGTCCACGTTGTAAAGGATGTGACTGTGTCGGACCCCGTGGACATCCAACAGGCAGGGTTAGAACACACCGAAGGGAGTCCGCCTCACTTGGGTGCCAGGCACCTTCAGCAGAGTGTCCACCAAGCAGCAGCTCAGAGCCAAACAAATACTCTTTTTTTTTAGTTGGAGTCTCACTCAGTCACCCAGGCTGGAGTGCAGTGGCACGCTCCTGGCCACCGCAGCCTCAACCTGCTGTGCTCCGGCAATCCTTCCACCTCCGCCTTCCAAGTAGCCAGAACTACAGGTGTGCCCTATCGCGCCTGGCTAATTTTTTATTTATTGTAGAGACAGTTCTCATCAAGTTGCCCGGGTGGGTCTCAAACCCGTGGGCTCAGGCAATCCACTCACCTCGGCCTCCCAAAGTGCTGGGATTATAGGCTGAGCCACCAAGCCCAACCAATAAATATTCTTAAGACCAGAAATGGAGACGCTCTTCTTAGTATAAAGGTTTTTTTATTTTTTTATTTTTTTTACCTTATGTTTAAAATATATATATGGTTAACAACACTGTCTTGTGTACGTAACAATATTGTCAGAGGGTGGATCTCTTGGCAAGTGTTCTTCCCACATTAAAAGTGTGGGGGGTGGAGCCAGCGTGGCGGCAGCTGTAGTCCCAGCTGCTTGGGAGGCTGAGGCCGGAGGATGGCTGGAGCCCAGAACATCGGGTCCAACCTCAATAACATGGCGAGACCCCCTCTCCAAATAAGCAAATAAGTAATAAAATAAAAAGGAAGGCACTAGGAAGCTTTTGGAGGCCAGGGACATATTTATTTTAACCTTGAACGTGGTGATGAGTTCAGAGATGTTGGCCTATGTCCAGATTCATCAAACTGTATACATGAAATGGGTGCAGTTTTTTTGTATATCAGTTACAACTCAGTAAGCTGTTGAAAAAATTTCATTTAAAGGGGTCCCCAGGTGCCCAACAGAAGTGACTGTGGCCCTCTCTGGAAGAGCTCGGCTCAGTTAAGTGAGACACTCCCCAATTTCAGAGGCATTAAAAGAAGGCGCAGTCAGAGGACAGATGGACTAGGTGGCTTTGGCTTTGCAACGCTTCAGAAAGCAGTGAGATGCACTTCCTGCAACCAGAGGCAGCTTCATACAACCACCACCTCCCAGCCCAGCCCTGTCTCTGGCCGCATTAAGCTCCTTGCAGCAGGAGGCCATCACAAGCTCCCTGCAGCCCGAGGCCGGATTTCCCGGCACCAGGCTGATCCCGAATAAGCTGGGCTGCTGTCAAATCCGGGCCATGGTCTGTGCTCCCTCCATGCCCTTGTCCCCGCAGCCACTCTTGGGACGAAGTAGGAGCTTGAGTGTCATGGTGAAGGAAGCTTGGGGCATGCTAAGTTGAAGTTGTGTCAGTTCCTTAACTGTGGGGCTGGGGCTTCTCAGCGCTTCTTTTTTTTTTTTTGAGTTGGAGTCTCACTCTGTCGCCCAGACAGGAGTGCAGTGACACGCTCCCAGCCACTGCAGCCTCGACCTGCTGGGTTCCGGCGATCCTTCCGCCTCAGCCTTCCAAGTAGCGGGAACTACAGCCATGCGCTGCCACCCCCAGCTAGTTTTTGACTTATTGTAGAGAGAGGAGGTCTCGCCTAGTTGCCCAGGCGGGTCTCGAACCCACGGTCTCAGGCAATCCACTCACCTCAGCCTCTCAAAGCGAGCCCAGCTTCTCAGCGCTTCTAAGTGGCTAGGTGCTCACTGGTCACCTGTGAGAGGATGCAGTCGTATGCAGACGTGGCAGCTCCCCAAAGGGAGGTGGCCAGGAACAGACCATTTACCACTGAGCATCTCAAGGGAAACCACTTGGAGAAACTGCCCAGGGCACCAGGACCAATATAATTGGAGTCTTGCACGTCCCAGTCCACGTACGGCACCAGAAGGAAGCACTACAAGGACGAGGAGCACCTCCTGAGCGGACAGATCCTCTTATCCCCAGTCGCCCCCACCCCACCCCCACCTGGTCCCCTGGAGTTGAGCAGTTTGAGGTTGTTTACAACTTGTGGGCACTTTGCATTCTGGAAACCCCCAGATCAGCGTAGAAGGAAGGGTCGTCGAGTCGGGATGAGCCGTCTGGAAACCACCTCATCCTTTGGGGAATTCTGAGTTGATTTCTACAGGACTGGGGTGGAGGAGGCGTGAACACACGCTCCGAGCCACCTGATACCTGTGTGAGAAAAACGCCTCACGCTGTGCCATTTGTAGGAGCCTTCGCATCCATTTCTGTGCGTGGCTCTCACGCTAGCTGAGTGTGGTGACTAAGACAAGCACTGTTGACAACAACGTGGCCGTGTGTAACTCTGTGGACGGCTTCGTTCAGCGGGCGCGACACGGGGCCCTCGCTGGATCCCTCCTGCCCCTCACCGCTCAGCCCACCTCCTGCAAGCTGGTGACTGGATCCACAGCACATCCCGGTCGGTACCGCCTCCCTCCCCTCCACTCCAGAATTCCCCAAGCCACCACCCGGCTCATCACAGGCCCGTGCCCCTCCTCGCCGGCCACACCCATCTCCCCACCCATCCCCATTGGCTGCCCTCAGCCTCACACCAGACCCACCATGCTCACTCCCTGGGCTCCTCCCGGCTGCGCCCCTCCCGACCCTCCTCAGCTCTGTCTCCTCATCGAGTCTCTGCCCAAGCGTCATCTTCACAGAGATCATCCTTGACCCGCCCCCTACACCCGCCTTCCTGTGGCATCACACAGTGCGGCCTTTGCCTGAAGCCTTTCCTTTCGGCTTGTTTCTGTGGATTCTGCCTGTCCCTCCACCAGAACATAAGCTCCACAAGGAGGCATGCTATGCCCGAGAACGGCACCCAGCTACGAGGACGCGGCAGAGGACAGTGGGTGGCCAGGGACCTCCCTGGACCGCACCTCCTCATCTGAAGCGGCCACAAGCAGGCCTCCAGGTCAGTCTCGGACCCTCATGTGCATTTACCTCGCCTCCCTCCACCACTCACCCAGAGACCATGTGAGACAGTCACATGCTGACTTGCTTTGGTCCTCAGATCCTAAAGAATCATCTTCGAAGCAATTCAGGGCAGAGGGAAAGAAGATGGCCGACAAGACCCTCAGGAAGGGCCACGGAGGCGAAGGGCTCAGGAGAGGAGCCACTGGGTCCAGGCACTGGTGTGGTCTTTCCCACCTGTGTCCTCTCAAAGGCTGAGAGGGATTCAAAGTCCGAGGGGAGAGAGTCAGAGCCGCTCTGTGATGAGAGACCAGGTGGGTAACAGGGACTGTGGGAGGACCCAGGCCAGAGGGGCGCCTCTTTCCAAGAAGGACAGGAGGCTTGTAGACATCAGCCCTGGTCCACCCGCCAGGGCAGGGCCAAGGTTAGGACAAACCTCCTTCCCTTCAAGGCCACCCTTGGCTGACTACTTTCTCCTTCCAGGCAGTTTTTGATCATCCTTGTAGACAGGGAGACCATGTAGCTTATTGCTCAAGCCAGGATACTTTTGAGAGTGAAAGAGGAACTATTAAGAATTATGCTGGGACAACAGGCATAAGGTAGGTCCCTCCCAGGCAAACAGGCGAGTAGAGCCACACTCTTTTAACCCATCTTGCCAGTTTAAAACTCATAAAACAAGGAGGCCCAGCATGCTCCTAGAGCAATCGCCCTATCCTCTGAGATCCCAGAAATAGCTAGTAGATTTGGATTTTAAGTCAAGCTGGTGAGTCCCAGTGAGACAACAGGCCTTGGCAATGGTGACACTGTCACAGTGACCATGGGCACCTTCCATCTCTACCCCCAGAGAGAGAGCAAGCAGGCCAGGAAACCCAGAGGACCCTGAGAAGGATGTGAACAGGCCACAGACCCCCACGTGCCCTGCCGCCCCCGTGTCCCTGGCCACCCACCCCAGCCACGGTTACATAGTGTTTGTCAGGAAGACAGTCCAGGCCATGAAGTTCCAGGATGTTCTGGGCCCTGCACGCCCAGGGATGAGTGCAGCTGACACAGACCGCCTGCTTGGGCGTTCGCCCCCAGGGAGTCAGTGGACTGTGCTGGGAGACATTGCCCAGATGCTTCTCCTGGCCAGAGGACACCACAGCACAGGCCAGCAGAGCTGCTTTGTTTAAGTGTCTTCTCCCTGCCCAGGACCCAGTTTCCCTCAGCGTCGCCTCAGGGCTGACCTCAGGGCTGACCTCGGGACTGGCCTTGGGACTGACCTTGGGGCTGGCCTTGGGGCCAGCCTCGGGGCAGACCTCAGGACTGGTTTTGCGCTGCCTCCCGCACTTCCCCGCTCATGGATTTTACTCCGCTGTATCTCCTTAGTTCAACTGTCTACCCCGGGCCGGTCCATCAACTGCCCTGACAGGCATTGGGATTTTCCAGGTTCTTCCACGGAGGAGCCCACCAACATGGGCTGCCGACAAGCCTTGCCAGTCTGGAGCAGAGCCCCTGAGAGGGGCGGTCACAGTTCTGTCTGGAAAGTTCATTCACTGTGTCCTGGGGTCACCCGGCGTGAGAGGGTCTCCTTCCGGGCCTGGGACCCAAGAGCCCCCAGGGATGGGCAGACAGGAGTGGACATCATAAGGTCCGTGCCTGTGGTGTTCCCGTGCTAAGTGACAGTGGCAGGGTCCGTGGTTGTTCACCCTCAGTACATGCTGGCTGAGCCCACTGTCCCCAGCACCAGGCGAGGCCTGGGAGTCTGCGGAACATGCAGGGCTGGGACCCCATCCTCAGGAGCTGCATGCCAGCGGGGAGGAAACACTTCACAAGTGGATGCATGTGAGGTCGGGCTACGCTGAGCTCAGTGACGTGGGGGTGCCGGACCCAGAGACGCCAGAAGGAGCAGCAGGTGGGTGTTCTCAGAACAGGGGAGGCCAGCAGGGAGCGCAGTGAGCGAGGGAGCAGGCAGAGGAGTCTGGAGGCCGTGGCAGCCACCAGGTAATGGCCTTGAAGGCTGAGTCAAGGACACCAGCCTCCCAGTGACACTCACATGTGACAAGGCCGGGCACCAATCAGTAGAGGCGCGAGGATGATGTCGAGGGCGCCAGCGCACCTGCAAAGACACTTCCTTCTCTTCTCTGTCACTGGTTTGCTAGGAGCCACGGGCGGGTGGGACTCACTCACCGTAGGGGTCAGCTCTCTGGCCTCCAGGCCAGCCCAGCCTCGGTTGGGCACTTTCCCGTCCACTGTCCCACCAGCTCCTGTAACACCCCTGGAGTGTGAGCAGGCAGGGTGCTGTCAGTGCATCCCTCTCATGTGGTCACTTCACCCACACACGCCTTCTTCATCATCTATAAGGTGGGAGAACACCTTCCCCCTCAGAAGTCCTTTGAGAATTGAGTGGGATAAAATGGAAAGGAAAACACAGGTGAGTATGACCAAATCTGAAGTGACATGATCTCGTCGGGCACCCCAGGGAATGACAAGACGCCTGAGCTCATGTGCCCCTGGGCTGCCCTGCATGCCCTGTGGCTGGGTGTGTCTACCCACAGGCACCCTCCCGGGTCCTGCGCTCTTCCTGGATCCCAGCGTCTGAGTCACTGGCGACCTGTAGACGAGTGTGATGTGAGGACAACACCGTGCTCCCTCTCCTCTGAGACAACCAACCAAAGGTGGTGAAGTGAGTTTCCAGGAGTCTCGCGCTCCGTCTGCATGTCAGAGGCTCAAAGAAACCTCCGTGGGCCTTTGTGGGACAGTGAGTAATTCGCCGCATGGATGCGGTGTCTGCACGGCCTTCTCCTCCCCAGGCCTTTTGAAGATGCTCTCGGGAAGGGTCTGAAATGCACTTGAAGGAGCGACAGAACACTGGTGCACTGGGAGGTGTAGGCTTTCACAGAGATGAAGACCACGGTATAGAAAAATACACGTCATCGCAGCAACCTAGATGGACTTAGAGTCTATAATACTGAGTGATCTTTCACAGAAACAAAGAAGGGAGTACCACATGTTCTCATTCATAAGTGGACCTTGAACAACTACCATAATACTTTAAGAAAAGGATTGACAGTAGCAGGAAACTGCAGGGGGGTGGGAGGTGGGGAGGTGAGATTGGCAATAGTAGGAGTCTGCCTGGGGAAGGGGTGGCATACCTCATCCACAAGGATACCTGCACAATGAATATTTGTATACCTAACCCTGAATTGTACCCCACAATTTTAAAATAAAAAATTTTAAAGTTAAGAAAAAGAAAAATACAGGTCAAACAGTCACAGTGAAATGCCAATGCTGACAGGCGTCTTTTGGTAGACATCAGAGTAATGATCGTCTCTGGGATGGGGCCACTGACGAGACAAGGCTTTGCAGGACCCTCAGAGGGGATGGGAGTGTCCCACGGCTTGTGAAGATGGTGGTGATCACACAGGTATAGACAGTCCTGAAGACTCACCAAACTGTACACCTGAAGTCTGCACGTGTTATCATATGTAATTATGTCTCAATAAAGAAGACCATTTACAAGAGCCACATGAATGTAAGGAGTGAATGATTAAATCTGAGGATGTGTAAAACTTCAGTGGAGAAACGTGCAAAATTTAAGGTCAAAGAAGTTAAATAGATATGCCAAGCTTGTGAATAAATGAGCCAATATTATAAAGATGCCAATTCTACCTAAATTAATTTTTGAACCTATTGTCATGATAATCTAAATCCTGACTTGATATGCTATTTCTAATTACCTGCAGAGCAAATGGCCAAAATGAGCCAAGACAATCTTGAAGACAACGAGATAGGAGAGGAAAAAAAGACAAAAAACAAAGGAGAGACTTGCTCGATTGTATCTTAAGAATTATTTAAAAGCTGTGGTGATCGGACGTGTGCCTTGCCTCAGTGACAGACGTTAAAAGACAGCCCCATAAGAGACCAGTCCCCAGGGGAGCCCGACAGCGGTGGCGCTGCAGGCCGGCAGGGCGGGTGGCCTCTGGGAGATGCGGGCAGGAGGGGTCACTCACCCACAGGGGCACCGTTAGACCAATCCGTCCCATTCACAAAAGCCAGTTCCAGGTAGATCAGAGGCCTCAA